>NW_017307259.1:82098-93218 GCF_000935625.1 Nanorana parkeri | reverse complement strand
GACAGCACCCCCCGGGCTTACGGACTCACCGTGAATCAACGCCGCCCGCCGTCTGCACGCGCCGTCCACTCTCCAGGCCGCCGGTCCACGTCATCCCAGCCGCGTGAGTATAACTCGGGGTGCCGCTCTCTGCCGCTCCAGGCAAACGCCTTGTTTGCCTCGCGGCAGATACGCCCCTGCGTACAGCAGCCCTTCGGTTCTACTGAACCGAAGGACTCCGACCCCCGAAGTTAGCCGGAGCTACGGCTGATCCTTCGGCTAGCTTTGTGAGTAACCCTCAAAGTCTTTCATTAACCTGTTGAAGTCCGCGGTGTTACACCCCCTTCCCATCCAGGCCATTGTTCAGTATTCAGCGATGCGGTACTTTGACTGACATTTATTCCGTCATGCAGCGCTGTACTGAAATAAATTTTAAACCATTTTTTAGGGACAGATAGAGTTTTTCTTTGGCGGTATTTAATCACCACTGGGAAGGGGGGTTATTTTTTACTATATTAAGGAAAAATTCCCGAAATTTAAAAAAAAAAACAAAAACTGTTTAATATTACTCAATTTTTTGGTAAAAAGACACCAAATCGACTTATTTATTTTTTTACTCTTTTTATGTTTTTTTACACTTCATGTCATTGCTATTACAGAGGGGGATTCAAATCCCCCTATATAATAGCACAGGCACACTGACAGGTCCTCTTTATCAGGACATTATGGGTCTCTAAGACCCCTAATGTTACCTGGGGACCCCCAAATAAGCCGATGAAGCAGAGATCTGCTTCATCAGCTTCTTCTCTCTGGCAATAGCAGCCAGGTGACTGACGGGTGAATGCGGAAGTGATGTAATACACCTCACTTCTGCATTCACAGCAAGGAGGGAGATCAGCAAGGAGGAAGATGCTGATCTCCCTCCCATCTCACCTCCTGACACCCTCCCGAGCCGCAGATGGGGCAGCGGATCCCGGGATTGAAGGTGAGGGGTCAGAAGGGGGGCGGCGGCGGCAGCACTCGAGGGGGGCACGCAGCCAGCACATATACACGATCGGCAGGCTTTAGAGCCGCCGATCGTGTATATGTTAAACAGCCATTAACGGCTCTTTACATTGGATGGGTTTTTTTCTGCCCGTGCGCGCGCGTCCCCTAGCATAAAAAAAATGCCGCCTGGAGACAGCAACCCGCCAATGCGACTGTGCCGTCCGTCCGTTTTTTTGCAACGGGCGGACGGCAACTGGTTAAGGTCTTCATGTTATATAGTTTGAATATCATGTCATAGACAATATTTATCATTGTAAAAGATCATTTTCCACTTCATAATTTTTTTTCAATGCGTTTGGAAAAAACTAAATGGCTTTCCCCCTCAATTTTTCCAGGCCTTCCCATCTCTACTCTCATCAGTGGGGGCCAACACTAGCACCCTGTCGCCAGGTTACAAGGTGCAGACCGTTGGGCTGCCTGAGTCTGAGCTAAATGTTCTTTTTTGGTATCTACCTAAATGGTATCTTCTGCATCCTCGTGATTGGAAGGCAACTTCATTACAGGAGTTCATTATGGAGAATGTATGAAATATAACTGTGTGCAGTTCAGATGTAGGTCTAAGGGTCACTACACCCTGTAGGACAACTCTTTTCTTCTTTTAACTCTCTACAATGTCCCCCACCACCCACTAACTCACTCACTGCCCAGGACATTTCAAAAACAAAATAGATGCCACCCGAGATGAAATGCCCACTGTCCAGTCACTTGTTACTCTCCTCTTTTGAACCTGTCACCACATATATCTTTCCCTCCCCTCTAAAACATGCGCTGGTCACCCCAATACCCACAAAACCTTCACTGGACCCCACAAACCTCAAACCTATCTCCTTACTCCCCTTCACCTCCAAACTCCTTGAAACGCCTTATCTACAATCGCCTGAGCCTCCACCTCACTGATAACAACCTTCTCGTTCCCTTAAAAGGAGAACTATGAGGTGAGTGCTTTTCAGTCACCTCATAGTTCTAGCCGACCTGTGACAATGAGACTGTCACAGGTCGGCTCAGTAGATCGGGAGGTGAGCGAACACATGCCGGCGTTCGCTCACCTCTCGATCCTGTCACAGCTGTGCCATGACAGGGGAGGGGCTGAATTCCCCCCTCCGCCAGCGCTGACTGGTGGAACGGACAGGGGAGGGGGCGGGTACAGCCGGCTCTGCAAAAACACAGAAAATCCCCAGCTCACCTGCCAGCCAGCCACCAAACAAATTGCCCTGTCAACAGTATGCGTTAAAATCAGAGGTTTTAGTTGCGCAAACTTTTGGTCTTTCCCCAATACACAGACGATCAAATTGTGATTCTAAAGATTCTGCCAAAACGAAAAGTTAGACGTTTAGAACATTTACATATAAAAAATGGCTACATGGAGCTACACTAGACAGGCTGAAGGATGGATCATTTATTAAGTGCTGCACTGGGTTTTGCTAACAAATGGATTTTAATAATAAATTAACTGAACTCCACAAGTAAAAAAAAGTTCTATTTTTATTTTTTTAAATACTCCTGTTTAGAGAAGTAACATAAGTTGGCTTTTAAATACAGGACATCTGATGAATCTCTCACTAAGGACCTCTGTTCTACTCACGCAGCTGGGCGGATCCAGACATAATTGTCGGGATCCGCTTCAGCGTCTCAGTATACTGCGAGCAGCAGCTCGCGGTATACTACCGTGTTTTAGTAACTGAGCTTAGGGTGAACGGAGGACGCTAGTTTGTGTCCTCCCGTTACCCTAAGGAGAACTATGGGGGAAAACACTGACCCCATAGTTCTTCTTTAAAGGAGAACTATGAGGTGAGTGCTTTTCACTCACCTCATAGTTCTAGCCGACCTGTGACAATGAGACTATCACAGGTCGGCTCAGTAGATCGGGAGGTGAGCGAACACATACCGGCGTTCGCTCACTTCTCGATCCTGTCACGGCTCTCTGCCGTGACAGGGGAGGGGCTGGATTCCCCCCTCTCCACCAGCGCTGAACAGACGGGTACAGTGGAACGGACGTGGGAGGGGGCGGGTACAGCTGGCTCTGCCTCTAGATAGGCAGAGCCAGCTGTCAGTCACGCAGCTGGGCGGATCCCGGCCAGGGATAAAGGCTTTTCCCTTTAAGGTGCCCATACACCTTACGATTATCGTATGCGATTGACTTTTCGGCCGATAATCGTATGTGTGCATTGCAGTGTCCGACCGGCATTACTGTACAATCGTACTACTTTTGACGGTCAAGCATGTTTGAAAACTTTGCAAGATGGTACGATTGTCGTAAGGTTGCTGGCGTTTCCGTACGTCAAAAGTCGTACGATCTGCACTGCGCTGTGCGCTAACGAAAATACGGCAAATCAATTACCGCATTTCGTCCAGGTGCTTTTCGTTAATTACGGCTAAATTAATCTTGCGATCATCGGGGCAGGGTGGGGCCGCCGTACGAAAACCGTACGACTATTCGATCATCGGACGAAAAGTTTAGTCCGATAATCGTAAGGTGTGTGGGCACCTTTACAGTCCAGCTTTCTCCAGCTACAGTCCGTGTGCCCATCAAACTCAGAGCCACTGCTCCAAAAATGGAAGGTGGGTGCAACAGGTGTCAGCCGATGGCTTCCGACAACATATAAGTAAAGGATAGACACCGGCACTCCAAAGCAAGTTCAGTACGTGTTTATTAAAGGAGAACTATGAGGTGAGTGTTTCCACTCGCCTCATAGTCCTAGCCGACCTGTGACAATGAGACTGTCACAGGTCGGCTCAGTAGATCGGGAGGTGAGCGAACACATACCGGGTTCGCTCACCTCTCGATCCTGTCACGGCTCTCTGCCGTGACAGGGGAGGGGCTGGATTCCCCTCTCCGATCCGCCAGCGCTGACTGGCGGAACGGACGGGGGAGGGGGCGGGTACAGCTGGCCCTGCCTCTAGATAGGCAGAGCCAGCTGTCACTCACGCAGCTGGGCGGATCTCAACATCGATGTCGGGATCCGCTCCGGCGTCTCAGTATACCGCGAGCTGTAGCTCGCGGTATACTGAGCCTAGGGTGACGGAAGGATGCTAGTTTGTGTCCTCCCGTTACCCTAAGGAGAACTATGGGGAAAAGCCCTGACCCCATAGTTCTCCTTTAACTGAACTTGCTTTGGAGTGCCGGTGTCTATCCTTTACTTGATTCTCCAACTGACACAGAAAATGTGGCACTATTCCTCCCCTCACCGACACTTAGCAAAAGAGCAATGTTCTTCTACCCTCTGACACCAATGATGGGGCACTATTCCTCTCACTGACACCAATGGTAGGACATAGAGGTCAGAAAGGCTGCTGTTTCCCTGCCTTGTGCTCTCCTTGAAAGAAACCACAACATATAATCTACCAGTTCTATCCTCCTCCCAATATTTCTGTCAGACATTTTGTGTCGCTGACTCCACACAGCAAGCAACAACTGCCAGCTGAACTCCTAACATGCACATTGTTTCTAACATGTTTAAACTTCCGGATCAGCATGACTACACAGCTGTGATCATCACCCGAGTGGTCACACATGGCAACGTACACAAACCCGCCAGCACAAGTTCAAAGTCTCAAACAGCACACTTTGCCCTCTGTATACACTGCACATCACCGAGCTCCTCTCCCTATAACAACACGTCACAGCACACAACATCCTCAGCACAACCCCGAGCCAAGCCCGTCTCCTTCACAGCCCACACTAGACATGGCCGACGGAGCTTCGCGCAGCTCTAAGACGTCACATCCTGTCCGGGGAACCAATGGCGCTCGAGCTTTCAGTTTACGCTGGCTACTGGTGCCGAGCCGACCAATGGGCATACGCGTGCGCGAGGTGTGCAGTGCGCCGGCGCAGTAACTGCTCTGGAAGTTGTTCCCCCGTGCTGTGGACATGGATGGCGGTAATAAGGGTGAGGATGGGGAAGGGAGCTGAAGAGGGGGGTGATTGCTGATCAGGGGGGCGGGCATGTGTAGCTCTGACTGGGGCAGCAGTGTAGTATGAGAGGAATACAGGAAGTGGGAGCTGTTACTGGAGAGGGCAGTCTGCCCCCATAGGGTGTAGTATGAAGGATAAGTATATGAAGAGACATAAAATCTGCCCCCTCCTGGGCCTCTCTAATCTTTATTAAAGTTAAAGAACACCTTGTGACTCCGGAGCCGCTGTACGCTGACCCAACATTCAGCGACCCGGTTTCCATAGAAACGCCAGCACTGGGGCGTTTTCTTCAGCTTGGCGTCTGCACCTTGTAGCTCCTGTGATTTATTTCTGCCTCTTATGGGATTCAATTACAGTCTGCGGGGCTACAGTAAGCAGCCACCAAGCTGATCAGGGCATCCCAATGCTTATGTTTCTATGGAAACTGGTTTGGGGCGCATGCAGGGCCTCCGACACCGGATGGTGAGTATTGTTATAACTCTAAAAAGATTAGAGCTGTCCGGCATGGAGCGGAATTATCAATCACATGATTATCCTTGTACGGGGGAAAGAAGAACAAGGTGAAGTAGATCACCAGGGGTCATGCAATGCATTATGGGCCACACCCCATAATGCATTGCACTATCCTTACAGGGTTCTGCCACATTGGTGTGTGTTTTTTTCCCGCCAAGGACACCGTTGCTTTTTATGCAGCGTTTTAGACCTGAGCGGTGAAGTCTCAATGTCAGCGACCGTCACTCTGCGTTCACCTCTATGGGCCTCAGCTGCAAATTGTACAAATGGCACCTGGAAGTGTAGGCGATATATTACAATGACACCTGGAAGTGGGGGGATATATTACAATGGACCCGGGAAGGGGGGGGGGAATTTTTAAAATGGCCCCGGGAAGGGGGGGGGGAATTTTTAAAATGGCCCCGGGAAGGGGGGGGGGAATTTTTAAAATGGCCCCGGGAAGGGGGGGGGGAATTTTTAAAATGGCCCCGGGAAGGGGGGGGGGAATTTTTAAAATGGCCCCGGGAAGGGGGGGGGGAATTTTTAAAATGGCCCCGGGAAGGGGGGGGGGAATTTTTAAAATGGCCCCGGGAAGGGGGGGGGGAATTTTTAAAATGGCCCCGGGAAGGGGGGGGGGAATTTTTAAAATGGCCCCGGGAAGGGGGGGGGGAATTTTTAAAATGGCCCCGGGAAGGGGGGGGGGAATTTTTAAAATGGCCCCGGGAAGGGGGGGGGGAATTTTTAAAATGGCCCCGGGAAGGGGGGGGGGAATTTTTAAAATGGCCCCGGGAAGGGGGGGGGGAATTTTTAAAATGGCCCCGGGAAGGGGGGGGGGAATTTTTAAAATGGCCCCGGGAAGGGGGGGGGGAATTTTTAAAATGGCCCCGGGAAGGGGGGGGGGAATTTTTAAAATGGCCCCGGGAAGGGGGGGGGGAATTTTTAAAATGGCCCCGGGAAGGGGGGGGGGAATTTTTAAAATGGCCCCGGGAAGGGGGGGGGGAATTTTTAAAATGGCCCCGGGAAGGGGGGGGGGAATTTTTAAAATGGCCCCGGGAAGGGGGGGGGGAATTTTTAAAATGGCCCCGGGAAGGGGGGGGGGAATTTTTAAAATGGCCCCGGGAAGGGGGGGGGGAATTTTTAAAATGGCCCCGGGAAGGGGGGGGGGAATTTTTAAAATGGCCCCGGGAAGGGGGGGGGGAATTTTTAAAATGGCCCCGGGAAGGGGGGGGGGAATTTTTAAAATGGCCCCGGGAAGGGGGGGGGGAATTTTTAAAATGGCCCCGGGAAGGGGGGGGGGAATTTTTAAAATGGCCCCGGGAAGGGGGGGGGGAATTTTTAAAATGGCCCCGGGAAGGGGGGGGGGAATTTTTAAAATGGCCCCGGGAAGGGGGGGGGGAATTTTTAAAATGGCCCCGGGAAGGGGGGGGGGAATTTTTAAAATGGCCCCGGGAAGGGGGGGGGGAATTTTTAAAATGGCCCCGGGAAGGGGGGGGGGAATTTTTAAAATGGCCCCGGGAAGGGGGGGGGGAATTTTTAAAATGGCCCCGGGAAGGGGGGGGGGAATTTTTAAAATGGCCCCGGGAAGGGGGGGGGGAATTTTTAAAATGGCCCCGGGAAGGGGGGGGGGAATTTTTAAAATGGCCCCGGGAAGGGGGGGGGGAATTTTTAAAATGGCCCCGGGAAGGGGGGGGGGAATTTTTAAAATGGCCCCGGGAAGGGGGGGGGGAATTTTTAAAATGGCCCCGGGAAGGGGGGGGGGAATTTTTAAAATGGCCCCGGGAAGGGGGGGGGGAATTTTTAAAATGGCCCCGGGAAGGGGGGGGGGAATTTTTAAAATGGCCCCGGGAAGGGGGGGGGGAATTTTTAAAATGGCCCCGGGAAGGGGGGGGGGAATTTTTAAAATGGCCCCGGGAAGGGGGGGGGGAATTTTTAAAATGGCCCCGGGAAGGGGGGGGGGAATTTTTAAAATGGCCCCGGGAAGGGGGGGGGGAATTTTTAAAATGGCCCCGGGAAGGGGGGGGGGAATTTTTAAAATGGCCCCGGGAAGGGGGGGGGGAATTTTTAAAATGGCCCCGGGAAGGGGGGGGGGAATTTTTAAAATGGCCCCGGGAAGGGGGGGGGGAATTTTTAAAATGGCCCCGGGAAGGGGGGGGGGAATTTTTAAAATGGCCCCGGGAAGGGGGGGGGGAATTTTTAAAATGGCCCCGGGAAGGGGGGGGGGAATTTTTAAAATGGCCCCGGGAAGGGGGGGGGGAATTTTTAAAATGGCCCCGGGAAGGGGGGGGGGAATTTTTAAAATGGCCCCGGGAAGGGGGGGGGGAATTTTTAAAATGGCCCCGGGAAGGGGGGGGGGAATTTTTAAAATGGCCCCGGGAAGGGGGGGGGGAATTTTTAAAATGGCCCCGGGAAGGGGGGGGGGAATTTTTAAAATGGCCCCGGGAAGGGGGGGGGGAATTTTTAAAATGGCCCCGGGAAGGGGGGGGGGAATTTTTAAAATGGCCCCGGGAAGGGGGGGGGGAATTTTTAAAATGGCCCCGGGAAGGGGGGGGGGAATTTTTAAAATGGCCCCGGGAAGGGGGGGGGGAATTTTTAAAATGGCCCCGGGAAGGGGGGGGGGAATTTTTAAAATGGCCCCGGGAAGGGGGGGGGGAATTTTTAAAATGGCCCCGGGAAGGGGGGGGGGAATTTTTAAAATGGCCCCGGGAAGGGGGGGGGGAATTTTTAAAATGGCCCCGGGAAGGGGGGGGGGAATTTTTAAAATGGCCCCGGGAAGGGGGGGGGGAATTTTTAAAATGGCCCCGGGAAGGGGGGGGGGAATTTTTAAAATGGCCCCGGGAAGGGGGGGGGGAATTTTTAAAATGGCCCCGGGAAGGGGGGGGGGAATTTTTAAAATGGCCCCGGGAAGGGGGGGGGGAATTTTTAAAATGGCCCCGGGAAGGGGGGGGGGAATTTTTAAAATGGCCCCGGGAAGGGGGGGGGGAATTTTTAAAATGGCCCCGGGAAGGGGGGGGGGAATTTTTAAAATGGCCCCGGGAAGGGGGGGGGGAATTTTTAAAATGGCCCCGGGAAGGGGGGGGGGAATTTTTAAAATGGCCCCGGGAAGGGGGGGGGGAATTTTTAAAATGGCCCCGGGAAGGGGGGGGGGAATTTTTAAAATGGCCCCGGGAAGGGGGGGGGGAATTTTTAAAATGGCCCCGGGAAGGGGGGGGGGAATTTTTAAAATGGCCCCGGGAAGGGGGGGGGGAATTTTTAAAATGGCCCCGGGAAGGGGGGGGGGAATTTTTAAAATGGCCCCGGGAAGGGGGGGGGGAATTTTTAAAATGGCCCCGGGAAGGGGGGGGGGAATTTTTAAAATGGCCCCGGGAAGGGGGGGGGGAATTTTTAAAATGGCCCCGGGAAGGGGGGGGGGAATTTTTAAAATGGCCCCGGGAAGGGGGGGGGGAATTTTTAAAATGGCCCCGGGAAGGGGGGGGGGAATTTTTAAAATGGCCCCGGGAAGGGGGGGGGGAATTTTTAAAATGGCCCCGGGAAGGGGGGGGGGAATTTTTAAAATGGCCCCGGGAAGGGGGGGGGGAATTTTTAAAATGGCCCCGGGAAGGGGGGGGGGAATTTTTAAAATGGCCCCGGGAAGGGGGGGGGGAATTTTTAAAATGGCCCCGGGAAGGGGGGGGGGAATTTTTAAAATGGCCCCGGGAAGGGGGGGGGGAATTTTTAAAATGGCCCCGGGAAGGGGGGGGGGAATTTTTAAAATGGCCCCGGGAAGGGGGGGGGGAATTTTTAAAATGGCCCCGGGAAGGGGGGGGGGAATTTTTAAAATGGCCCCGGGAAGGGGGGGGGGAATTTTTAAAATGGCCCCGGGAAGGGGGGGGAATATATTAGGAAGGAAGTGAACATTCTGTCCCTGAAGTTGATGTGTTGTAAGCAGAAAAAATGGGCAAGCGTGAGGATTTGAGGGACTTTGACAAGGACCAAATTGTGATGACTGAATGACTGGGTCAGAGCAACTCCAAAACTGCAGCTCTTGTGAGATGTCCCCGGTCTGCAGTGCTCCAAGGAAGGAAAGGCTAATTGATGTTTGTGGAGAGCAAAGTCCGATCCAATAGAAGAGCTTCTGGAGATCAAATTGCTAAAAAATGTAATGTTGGTTCTGATAGAAAGGTGTCTGGACACACAGTCAAGTTTGTTGTGTATGGGGCTTCGTAGCCAAAGACCTGTCAGGGTGCCCATCCTGACCCCTGCCCACCACCAAAGACACCTAAAATAGGCACGTGAGCATCAAAAGTTGACCACGGAGCAATGGAAGATGGTGGCCTGGTCTGATAATCGTGTATGGCCGGGTGTGTGTCACTTACCTGGGGAAGAGATGACACCAGGATGCACTATGGGAAGAAGACAAGCCGGCGGAGGCAGTGTGATGCTTTGGGTAATGTTCTGCTGGGAAATCTCGGGTCCTGCCATTCATGTGGATTTTGCTTTGCCTTGTACCACTGACCTAAACATTGTTACTGACCAAGTACACCACTCCATGGTGGTGTTCCCTGATGGCAGTGGCCTCTTTCAGCAGGATAATGCGCCCTGCCACACTGCAACAATGGTTCTAGTATGGTTTGAGGAACACAACAACGAGTTTGAGGTGTTGACTTGGCCTCCAAATTCTCCAGATCTCAATCCATCATCTGTGGGATGTGCTGGAAAAGCATGTACGATCCATGGGGGCCGATCACCTCACAACTTACAGGACTTCAAGGATCTGCTACTGACGGCTTGGTGCCAGATACCACAGCATTCGCAGCATACCTCCAGAGGTCTAGTGGAGGCCATGCCTGGATCGGTTAGGAAAAGGGGACCTACTCAGTATTTGGGGGGGGGTCATCCAGATTCCACAGGACACCTTCAGGTCTAGTGGAGTCCATGGCTGGACGGGTCAGGAAAAGGGGGACCTACTCAATATTGGAGGGTTCATCCAGATACCGCAGCATACCTCCAGAGGTCTAGTGGAGGCCATGCCTGGATCGGTTAGGAAAAGGGGACCTACTCAGTATTTGGGGGGGGGTCATCCAGATTCCACAGGACACCTTCAGGTCTAGTGGAGTCCATGGCTGGACGGGTCAGGAAAAGGGGGACCTACTCAATATTGGAGGGTTCATCCAGATACCACAGCACACCTTCAGAGGTCTGGTGGATTCCATGCCCTGATGGGTCAGGAATAGGGGGGGGCCTTCCTTTAGGCGGGTGGTCACAATACTATGGCTGATCGGTGTATATCCCAGGGGTCACACAAAGAAGAAACAAGGAAATGTTTTACACATAGACATTTAATATTAAATCAGTTGCCTGGAAATACTTCATTTTAATTATGTTAATTTTCCCAATAACAGGATTTGGACCTTGGGGTCAGAGCAGAAATCTTCAAGGAGGTAAGTCCCATAGACCACTTTGTGATTGAATGTTTCCCATATTTCTTAGATCTGTAACATTTCTGGATTTGTGTTTATAATAAGCAGGACAGACAAATTAGGGGGTACGCCTACAGAAGCAAGTCAACGGTTTACTTCTTGTTCTAACCTGAACTAGAAAGCTTGATTTAAAGGGGAAGCGACAAGCCAAATACACCTAGAGTCCTGAGATGTAATCTGGAAACGATTGTTTGTATAATGCTAGGAGGGAATTTCCTATACACATTGTAAAA
>NW_017307259.1:79250-82039 GCF_000935625.1 Nanorana parkeri | reverse complement strand
AAGCAGGAGTGATAAATATTTGTGTTTTGTTTCAAATAAAATTCTCACTTTTAAGTAAAAAGAAATTAGGAATAAATGTGGATGTTGGACTTCTGGAAAATGGCTGCCACATTGGAAGGGTTCTATCTTAGTAGAGGACTTCCCTCTTACTCTCAGCACTGTGCACTTCCTCTCCCTTCCCCCGGAAACGAACACAATGTGCACAGTGACGACAGAGGACTGACTGGCCTCTACAGGCACTGGGGAGGAGGTGATGGTGCCAGAGGAGGAAGTAGGAAGAAAGCCCAGAAACTCAGGCACAGCCTCTCTGCATGTTCCTGCAAAGGTGCTGGGAGACAGTGGTTCATATTTAGGGGCTTAGTGAAAGGGGTGCTGGGTGGCAGGGAGCTGTAATTTCAGGGTGCAGAATTCTAGGAGTACTGAGTTCTTCATAGCCCTGCATGCAAATGCTCTCTACTTGTAAGCCTGCAGAGAGGCTTCTCTGACTGAAAGCCACCCAAGGTGGTGGTGTCCCCTGGACCACATCGCCTGCTGATCTGAGGTAAGTGCAAGTGGGTTTAGTTAACATGGGGAGGGAGGTCATCAAGGTAAAATCTTCTGATGGTATTGTTAGATGGTAGGCATCCTTCAAACCTCTGCGTTGCCGTAATGTGTACTTTCCTGCAGTGTTAACACATAGTCCTCTGTGTGCCATTTATTTAGAACATCACCCTATTGCACAAGTACACTAGGTGCCAACAGATGCACACCGCAGCGCATGTGCCTTGTGTTGTGGTGCGCTGCAGAGTAAAGGGGCAGGTCTGTTGTTTTTTGGGGTTTTTTTTGTCATGCATGGGCAAAATGGCTGCTAACGCACCACATGTTAACTTGTGTGCACCAATGGAATGGCATAGTATGAAGGGGGCCCTAATATTTTGATCTGCGCTGCTAGACATGTCATGTGTAGACTATGAGGACTTGGTCCCCGTTCACACCTAGACGTTTTGTCGATCAAAAGTAAGTGTGACAAAACGCTGAGACAAGGGACTCCTATACGCTCAGGAACTCCCATTCATTTCTGTGGGCCCTGTTCACAGCCGAGGGTTTTGGCGGAAGCAGAAAAACGCCTGTCACTGGAAAAAGTGACATGGGCTACCTTTTGGCACATTGCAGAGCTTTTTGGTCCCATAGACTTCAATGGGAAGCTTTGTGTGACCATGACGCTCAGGTGTGGACAGGAGCCATAGAAATGAATGGGATTCCTTGTCTTGAGCGTTTTGTTGCAGTTAGCTTTCAGAAGGCTTAGATGTGAACGGAGCCTAGAAGGGGCCTTCTAACATGGCAGGTACTACATGCTTGCCATATGTTTTAAGACTTATAAAATCTCAGCCTCAATATTATATGTTTGAGATCTTGGCAAATATTTTTTAGTTAAAGGAGAACTATGGTGAGTGCTTTTCACTCACCTCATAGTTCTAGCCGACCTGTGACAATGAGACTGTCACAGGTCGGCTCAGTAGATCGGGAGGTGAGCGAACACATACCGGCGTTCGCTCACCTCTCGATCCTGTCACGACTCTCTGCCGTGACAGGGGGAGGGGCTGGATTCCCCTCTCCCCGCTCCGATCTGCCAGCGCTGACTGGCGGGCGCGGGGGGGGGGGGGGGGGGTACAGCTGGCTCTGCCTCTAGATAGGCAGAGCCAGCTGTCACTCACGCAGCTGGGCGGATCCCGTCATCTACGTCGGGATCCGCTCCGGCTGCGGCGTCTCAGTATACCGCGAGCTGTAGCTCGCGGTATACTGAGCTTAGGGTAACGGGAGGACGCTAGTTTGTGTTCTCCCGTTACCCTAAGGAGAACTATGGGGAAAAGCCCTGACCCCATAGTTCTCCTTTTAAGATGGACACTTTTGTTGGTAAGAGTCGTCATGCAATATATTGAAATACAGATATAATTGCCTTATGACTGATTTACTTTCAAAACAGCATTTTCTGAACATTTTCCTACCGCTAACCCACTAGCTTGTTTCAGAACAAAAAGCTTTTATTTTTACATGATCAGTAGAAGTTTCTCTTACATGATCAATAGAAACTTCTCTTATTACATGATCACATGATCAGTAGAACCTTCTCTTATTACATGATCACATGATCAATAGAACCTTCTCTTGTTAAATGATCAATAGAAGCTTCTCTTATTGCATGATTAATAGAAGCTTTTTGTTTTCGAGCAAGGTTGTTGGTGTGCTGGCGACATATCTTATCCATGTTGTACACGATTACCAGTTGGCAGTCATTGCAGCACCCTTTTAACCACATTATGGTGTGTGAGAGGAATATACTTCTGTATGTATTTTTTGCAGCCTCAGATCTATACAGGCTGGGTGCGATATTACAGTATTTCCTGTGCCACTCCCCCAAACTTTCTGCCATGGGGCACGCAATTTATAACTGTAATACACAGTCCATTGATCCATCCCCCCCCCTTGGGACTACATGTCCCATGACTCCAAACACCACCACACATGTACGCCCCTTTCAGTTTGCTCTGGCTGCCTTTGCAAGTTAGCACAGGCAGCATCTCAACATAGGCTTTGAGTCTCTCTACCTGGAGTGCACATGAAGGCTCCATAGGCTTCCGCAAAGGAATTGAGCCACCTCAGAAGAGGAAACTTGGGCAGCGAACCTTGGACCAGCTCAAATAGGAAGAAAGGAAGGCTTCTAAAGACGGAGCAGCAGATAATATAAATGTCCTGGTTAGCTACTGGTTGTTCACTTTTATGTAACAAATTATCTGGGTCGGGGGTTTAAA
>NW_017307259.1:62538-79189 GCF_000935625.1 Nanorana parkeri | reverse complement strand
CTTTATGCACAGAACACAAATAAAGAGATCAGGATGACTAGTGGGGGAGATTGAGCATCTGTTGCCTACTCAGTACAATGAACCTGGAAGCAATCAGCTTTGAGCACTTCTGGGTTCACAGCTGTTACATCCCGACTGGGATAGAGAAGCAAATCGGGATGTTTTGTCCTTGATCTGCTGGGACATAGTTCAGAGGAAGTCTATCTAAAATTAATTAGTGCATTTTTTTTTTTTTTTATAAACTTTTTCATGTACAGAATAAATATGACTGAAATTTGGCTGAACGTTTTCAGTTTAAGCAGCACTGTAAATTCCAGAAGGAATTGTTTACTACTTACTGCACTTCTTATAATTCTCCTAGATCAGGGGTCAGCAACCTTAAACACTCAGAGCCATTTGGACCCGTTTCCCACATAAAAGAAAACACCGGGAGCCACAAAACCCTTTTGACATCTAAAATGAAGATAACACGGCGTATATTGTTTTTTACCTTTATGCTATGTATATAGGTATATGTGGGCTTAGTAACGCACTGGACTCTGGGCTTAGTAACGCACTGGACTCTGGGCTTAGTAACGCACTGGACTCTGGGCTTAGTAACGCACTGGACTCTGGGCTTAGTAACGCACTGGACTCAGGGCTTACCTGAGACCCCGCAGAGCCCACCTGAGAGTGACCCTGCAGAGGCCACCATAGATCCTGCACAGCCCATCTGAAACTCTCGATGGTGGGTTCTGCAGGGCCTCAGGTGAGCTGGTTGCCAGGGTCCCTTTCCCTGTACCTCCTCCCAACTCCTCTTACCTGCTGGGGCCTGGCCTCCTCCACCCCCTCCCCTGTCACCTCTGCCATGCCGTCCCTTGGAACAGCTGATACTCATGTAAGAGGCCCTCCCAGGCTGGCCAGACCCCTCACATGGGTACTGGCCGTACCCCCTTGATGGCGGTATTCTATCAAAGTTTGTGACTACGTTACAATGTGTGACTGGTAAAGTGGTCACACATTTCAATGTAAGCCCGCCCAGTTTTTTGGAGGTGGAATGTGTGACCGCCAATAGGTGAAGCATTCCAACGCTTTCCCAGCTGTTCCAGGGCAGATTGGCATCGCAAATCGTATGCTCAAGAGAACTGATCTGCGCTGGAACAGCTGTTCGGTTCTGAAATGTCTATTAGATTCTGAGTGCGATCTCACATTCCACCCCACTCACAAAGTCTTATAGAAGTGACATTTGAGGACCGAACAGCTGTTCCAGGGCAGATCAGTTCTGCACTGCAACATATTCCACTGGGGGGGTGCCCAGGACCGGATCTCACTGGATCCCCCCCCTACACACACAGCCTCAGGCCCCGAGGCCCAGCGGTAGTTCAGCCCCTGGACAGGGAGCCGCAGCAGAGGGATGAAAGAGCCACATGCGGCTCCGGAGCCACGGGTTGCTGACCCCTCTCCTAGATCATCACATCCTTGGTAATTATGATTCTATTGTAGTGGAAATAAATCCCACATGAATGTGTCCGCCCCTGTGATGAGGAGAGCTGGCTGAAATTCTACTTTTCCATGTCAATAGGGATGGGTTGTGGTATATTTTGCAACATACATGTTGAAGCAGAAGTTCTGTTTATAACAAAAAACCTGTTGGCCAATCTTCCATAAAAACCCTCCCCCTCCACCCAGATGCTAACTAACTTCCCTATTACAGCTGCAACCTCCTTCGCCAAAAATCTTCTCCAGTGCTGCCTACTCTGTGAGTGCCAATAACCTTTGTGCTGTACTCAAGCACTAGAGATGCTAGGAGTACAACCCCGCTCAAGTCTGTAGGGTTTCACCTCGCCATACAGACATTGGCAGTTACAAAGGAGGAGGCTACCACTCTATCATGGTAAGCAAGAATCTGTTTGCGGGTATCTGTGTTAGATTAGGGGTCTAGGCTGAAGGAGGAGACCACCACTCTCATGAAGAGGTAATCAAGCATCTGTTTGGGGGCATCTAGGTTAGATTGGGGGTCTAGGCTGAAGGAGGAGGCCACCACTATCTCGTGGTAAGAGGTAAGCAAGCATCTGTTTGGGGGTATCTAGGTTAGGTCAGGGGTGTAGGCTGATCTTGTCCTTTAAAACTGTTAGAAACACTTGTATTTAACTATTTAGAAAAATAGCTTTGTAAAAAGAGGAGGGGGCCACCACTCGCATGGAGAGCTAAGCAAGCATCAGTTTGGGGGATGGGTGTTATCTAGGTTAGATTAGGTCTAGGCTGAAGGAGAGGGCCACCGCTTTCATTGGAGAGGTAAGCAAGCATCTGTTTGGGGGTATCTAGGTTAGATTAAGATAGGGGTCTAGGCTGAAGGAGGTGGCCACCACTCTCATGGAAAGGTAATCAATCATCTGTGGGGTAGCTAGGTTAGGGGTCTAGGCTGAAGGAAGAGGCCACCACTCTCATGGAGAGGTAATCAAGCATCTGTTTGGGAATTATCTAGGTTAGGGGGTCTAGGCTGAAGGAGGAGGCCACCACTCTCATGTAGAGGTAAGCAAGCATTTGTTTGAGGGTATCTAGGTTAGATTAGGTTAGGGGTCTAGGCTGATCTTGTCCTTTAAAACTGTTAGAAATACTTAACTATTTAGAAAAAGAGCTTCTATTCCTGCACTCTGCAGTGGTGTGGGTGAAAATGAAACTGCTGCTGCGGGTTTATAGTGATCCCTTTGGCCACATTTAAATCCGATGATGATGATTATATAGTACCAACAATTTGCGCAGTGCTTTTCAAAATGAAACAATACAGTTACAATACGATTCAAGGAGAGATAGGTGGAACCTGCTTGTGAGGGCTTACAATCTATATAGTCTAACCAATCATGGAAAATGTTGGATGGGACGAAGGGCTTGCTCTGGTTGATATCAAGTCTTTGTGTAAATGGAGTCGAAGAAATAGTCCTTAAATTTGAATTCATACTACCAAGGAAATTGGACAATAGGAATTTATGGGCAATGCATACCATGCGTACTTGCTTTTTCGTTAAGTTTCCTTAAACATGTGCACCCAGAGTCATGTGATGCCAATCACTTACTCCTTACCCTATCAGTATTGACTTGCTCCAAAGTGTCTTTGCATGTTTCTGGGTTTTGCAGGATTAAAGCTGAATTCTAGGGAAAACAAAACATAACCTTGCAGTAGGGCTTCCCCCGCACTGCAGGAGTTAAACTCTCCTTTATGCCTACTGTACCAGTAAAAAGGATTTTTTATTACTGAATCCCTCGCTCCCGCGGGCTCCTTCTATGCTATGAAACCAGCCCCTGCAGGATCTGCTGTAAGGTGCCCTGGCAGTTGCAGCCACTCTGTTGTCATCAAGTACAATGCAGGACTGGTAGCCCTGAATTGTACGAGGGGACGCAGAGTGACAACCCACAACCCAGGGCAATGAGGAGAATGCTGGCTGTCTGGGACGTGAGGGATTGGGTAAGAAAAGTCAATTTTCATGGTATTATTGGCATAAACAAGCAAGGGTATTATTTTCCCCGGAGCTTATTCTTACGCTGTCATTGACTTGGCTAATTTCTTTACAGCACTGGATTTAGATGACGACGATGATGGACCACGGATAGATCTGGTTCGACCACAAAGTTCACAGCTAGAGCAAAGCTCAGCAGAGAAAATGGTATCAAATCAGAGCAGCAGCAAAGCTGAAGATTCTAAAGGTAATGTTGAACCTTGTATCTCTGTGATAGCAAAACACATTATTGAGGTGCTTTAGAGTTGAAGAGATCCATCATGATGGAAATCAGCTGCCATTGCAAACATACTTTTTAAAAATCTGCAAATTTCCCTTCCTTTGTTGGTTTAACGGATCAGTACTTCCGGGTAAGGGGGAGCATTTGCCTTACCCCACATAACCGTGCTCCAGCCTGATTGGCCAATTGCCAGGTGAGCTGGCAGATGCCCTCAGTGCCTGGATTGGTCTGTTTACCTATCTGGGAAGGGTGGTTTGCTGTCACTTTGCCCTGTATAGGTAGGTTACAGTTTCTGTTTAAAGCTGAACATCAGGCAACTTTAAGAAGCAATTCAGTTATGTATAGGGAAGCACTGATACCGTTTTTTTGGTACTCACCGATACCGGAAGTCCCAATAAGGAAGCCGGTCGGCGTGTAATGAGTTGCCGTCTGGCTTCCTGATTACCCGGGAAGCTGGCTCCATGCTCCCTCATCAACAGGTAATGAGGAAGCATGGAGCTGGGGGTCCGGTAATGAATCGCTGCCGGGCTTCCTGATTAGCCAGCTTCTCGACCAATCAGGAAGCTGGGCGGCGAGTCACGCCGGCTTCCTGGTTGGCCAGGAAACCAGCTCCATGCTCCTTCGTCACCAGGGAGCTCGTTTCCTGGCCAATCAGGAAGCCGGGGGGCAGGTAATAACTCGAGAAGCTGGCCAATCAGGAAGTCCGGCAGCAATTCATTACCTGACCCCCGGGTTCCTTATTGGTCGGAAAGCCGGCTCCACTGACGAGAGAGCATGGAGCAGGCTTCCCGGCCAATCGGGAAGCTGGGGGGCAAGTCATTACGAGTACCCGCCCAAATACTCGGTATCGGCACCTATACTAGTATTGGTGCATCCCTAGTTATGTATTTATTAAAAATATCTTTCCTGTCCGTTGAGGGACCCAGGAAGTCTTAAACCTATAGGGGATACTGTGAAAAGGGCTGTTCACATGTGCACACTGACATATGCAGTTCTTAAAGATATCCTTTTGAATAACAGTAAAGGTTTGTTTTCAAACCTTTACTGAACAAACTGAAGAGAGAAGCTGATTGGTTGCCGTGCACAGCTGCTCCAGATTTTGTCTGCTCCAGTTTTGATAATTCCCCTCAATGTATATTGGGCTGCTTGCCTGGAGTCCAGCTTTCAAAAGAATATCTTTTCAGAACTGCATATGTCAGTGTGCACATGTGCACAGCCCTATTCACACGAGAGTCATATAACTGCAGTTTGTATGTGTCGTATGCCTATCCCAACTGCGTGAAGAATGACATAGGGGTGAATGGGGCCTTAGCTGCATGTCATTGCATTATGATAAATGAAACTCATGGGCTCCCCAGTAGCACAAACGCACCACTGACTCTTTATCTTGTAAGGACGGGTGAGGTAAATACTATATTATAGTCATTCCCCCGAACAACGGTTTCTAACTAATGACGGCTTTCTTATAAAGTAATTTCTGGACTTCTTTAGCCTTCAGAACTTCCTTTAAGGAAAAGAGACAAATGTTTAGATAATGAGCGACGATAGTTGGGATTCTTTTTTAAATAACTTTGTAAGTTTGATGTCTCCAAAAACCTTCATGTTGGGATATTATACATGGAATGTTCAAAATCAAAAGATGTTAAAGTGACACTAAACTCCGGAGTTAAATCTTAAAAATACATTCAATTCCCTTAACTATGAACAACAATGTATCTTATTTGTGTATCACTCGGCTGTAGATCCTCCAATCATCTCTGAATTGGTGCCGACACTGTCCTTCCTTCTGGAGGGGGGCTACTTGTGTTCCCCATGGTCCCTGTGTGTGTTGTAAAGTAGTCACCGCTCCAAGCTCACTCCCGGGATGGATTACAATCTCAATACGAATCAGTAAACTAAACATGAGATTGTAGTCCGTCCCGGAAGCGAGCTTGGAGCGGTGACTACTTTACAACACACACAGGGACCATGGGGAACACAAGTAGCCCCCCTCCAGAAGGAAGGACAGTGTCGGCACCAATTCAGAGATGATTGGAGGATCTACAGCCGAGTGATGCACAAATAAGAGACATTGCTGTTCAGAGTTCAGGGACTGGAATGTATTTTTTAGATTTAACTCCAGAGTTTAGTGTCACCTTAAATAAGTGGGTGATTGGATGCCTTGGGGGGGAGAGGGGGGGCAATTGTCATTTAATCATGTTCTTATCCAGCTTTAGATTTGTCACTTCCAGCTAGACTGACTGCTTTCAATAGGTGCACGTCTTCTCCAAAAAGCATTCACTGTGAAAGTCACACAAGTGTCAGTATTTCCTGTATTTTGGATTGCTTCATATGAGAGCCGATCAATAGAAGGGTCACAACAACCCTGAAAATAGTGCTTCTCACAGGAAAGACTTGCAACTATTTTGGAGACAGCTTAGCCGAAATGAGGAACTTGGGCATTGCTGTAGAAGACTCTAACATTACAAATGTGATCTATGTGGATATTTAATGTGTTTTCAAAGTAAGTCCACTGAAAACTTTTTTGTTGTTGATAGAATTCTGAACAGTAAGAACATCAGTTGCTGTCTATGACCTTGGTGGGGAGATTGCCCAATGTATTGTTTTGTTGAGTGATTGATTCCACCTGAGATTGGAAGTGAGGAAAAGGTCACGGCCAGCAATTAATACACTTTTTTTTTTTTTGTACAGTAGAGACGGTTTAGTACCTCTCTCAGGATTTTGTTTTCATTTATGACCCTATGGAGAGAGTTCCTTTTACTTCCCAGTTTGATGTCTACATGGGACAATGGTAGCGTTACAATCTAGGGGAGACGGGCAGCAGTAAAAACCTGCCATTAATTGTAACCCATTCAAACGGGGAACTCCAGCCCCAAAATTTTTATTAGGGATGCACCGACACCGTTTTTTTGGTATCGAGTACCGATATTTTTTTCCCTGTATTTACCGATACCAGAAGTCCCAGTAAGGAAGCCAGGCGCAATGTAAAGACTCGCCACCCAGCTTCCCGATCAGCAGGAAAGCAGTTTCCATGCTCCCTCATCACCAGGTCACGAGGAAGGATGGAGCTGGTCAAGCAGGAACCTGGGCGCTGTGTAATGACACGTTGCCCAGCTTCCTGATTTGCTGAGAAGCTGGATAATCGGGAAGCTGGGCAACGTGTCATTACACGGCGCTTGGCTTTCTGATAAGCCGGCTTCCTATTACCAGAAGCTCAAGTACCGGGCTAGGCATCGGAGCATTTGGGTGAGTACAAGTACTCGCCCAAATACTTGGCACCAATACCAGTATCGGTGCACCCCTAATTTTTATCCCTCGTTTTTAGGGCTGCAACTAATGATGATTTTCATAATCGATTACTTGGCTGATAATTTTTTCGATCAGTCGGATAAAAAACATTAAATATCATCCCTAATTTAAAATAAAGTACACAAATGGAGTGTTACAAAGTTTACTTCAGAATAAAACTACATGCACAATTTTTTGCAATCGCACTGCACTGGAAAACCGTGCATTGCGGTACCGTGTGTTCCAGTGCGGGCGATCACACTGCGGGTGGAAGGCCCATTAAAATGAATGGCACTGCAACTCGCCTCCTGCAGCAGAATTTGTCAGGCCGAAACCGAAAATGACTTTTTTCCCACCTTTTTTTTAATTTCTTTTTTAATACTTGTATTGTAAGCCCGTGGTGCTGGAATAGCTTCAGCCAGTGAATGGCAGCTGCCCGTGGCAAGACTCCGCAGACGGCAGCTGAATGTAAATACAGCAGGTAGTGGGCTGGTGCAATAGCCAGCTATTGGCCATTTCAAATTACAAAAGCCAATAGCAGGCTGGGTAACGTACCCGCCCACTGCTTGCTGTGCCCTCCTCCCAGTGTGGAGAAGAGAGGTGGGGGATCCAACTAACTAATCGATAATGAGAATAGTTGACAACTACTCTCATTATTGATTAATCCATCAGTTGGTTGCCGCCTTACTCGTTTTGTATGAGGAAGGGTTGAATGTGTCTACAATGATGGAATTTTCGCTTCCCGTCCTGAAGATAGTAGTGGAAGTAAGGAAAACCGGCGCTTATCGCTTATGTTCAGATATTCCTTTCTTCTCCTGCTGTACATTATAAAATGATGTTATGACAGAGGATCGGACACTATGTAACCTAAAAACTCTAAAAAAAAAAAAAAGTGGATCTCTACTTTAAGGGCCCGATCACAACAAAATCGGAAGGTAGTTGTAAGTCAATGGAGGGTCAGTTGACTTGCGATTAAACTTTCTGATTTCCTTCTGATCTGTTGTGTTGCAATCTGTTTTTCAACCGATGCTAATGCAAGGGCACCAAAAAATAATTGGGTATGAATGGGACCAGTGCATATTGCTGCGTTGTGTTAAGTTGCACTGAAAAAAAAATCACATGTCAACTTTTTGACATGAACGGAGCGGAGTGAACTGGTCCCATTCACACTCATTCAGTTTTTGGGTTACCTTCCATTGTCATCCATTGACATCCGTTGAATGGTGTGAATGGGGCCTTTATGCTTTCAGTATCATCAGTACTATAGTCTGTTATGCAAATAAGTTTTATTTCTAATTTCTAAAATGATGTCTGTGAGAAATAGTCCTTTTGGATTCAGGCTGGAAACACAACTCTCAACCTTTATGCATGTTTCCTTGCATTTTAACTAGAGGTGCACCGAAATGCATATTAAAAAAACGAAACCGAAATAAAAAAAATGTCAGGCCGAAACCGAAAAAAAAATTATTTTAACTTTTTCCATTTTTAAAAAAATATTTTGTTTTTATTTACTTTTTATAAACCTTTTTTTTATTAAACATTTTTTTTATATTTATTTTTTACTTTACTTTTAAGCGCTTCTGGGAAAGATTGGGGGTCTAAACAGACCCCTGATATTTCCCTTTTTAAAATAGAAAAAGAGATTTAGGACACAAAGTCATCCTATCTTTTTTTCTGTGCCCCCTGTTATCAATGAATAGGAATCCTCTATACTGAGTGTTCCTGTTCATTCATAACATGAGGACAGAGTATGTTTACTATATCCACAATCATGAATAATCAGGAAGTGATGTAGATCACTTCCCATTCATTCATAATTGAGGCTATAGTAACCATACTATGTCCTCAATTATTTACAAATACTCAGCGATCACTAATCACTGGCTGCTTGTACCCGCTCTCCATCCTGACACGCTGTCACAGGAGGCTGAGCGAGAGGTGTAGGGAGGAGAGCCCAGCCTCCTGTGACAGCGCTGGCTGTCTCCGCCCACACTGCTCTGCCGATCTGTCACAGGAGGCTGAGCGGTGTGGGAGGAGAGACGCCGGCTGCTCACAGCGCTCTCCTCCCGCAGCGCTCGGCCGTCTGTCACAGTTTCTCTTCTCCCGCTGGGACACAGAGCAGCGCAGGGCGGGGAGGAGAGAATATACGCATGCGCCGATGTATCGGCCAGAAAATGGCACTTTCAACATTATGCCAAAAGTGCCATTTTCGGCCGATATGTTTCGGCGGCCGATATATCGGTGCATCCCTAATTTTAACAGGCTTTGCATTGCATATCTGCACACTCTGACATGCCTTTTAATATGGATTACAGTATACAGTGACATAGGTTTTGTTGCGTCTACATTGAAATCAATGGAACATGCATTAGGCAAAAGCACAAAGCTGTGTTTCCAACCTATGTGGAATCTTGAAATCTTCATTAGCACTAAAATGATAATTCTTATGTACAGTCGGTAATTAATTTTGTGGTTGATACCCCCTGCCAGGACAAGGTTCCCTTACATGTGAGCTGTGTGGAACGTGCTTTGAGACCCGGAAGGGCTTGGCCAGCCACTCACGCTCCCACCTACGTCAATTTGGGATTCCGGGGCCAGAAATCAGTGCTCCCATTGATCTACTGAAAGAGCTAGTCAAGCAGGGCAAGCTTCCGAAAGAGGAGAGCCCATTGGGGGCCAAGAAGGTGGCCAGTTCCCAGCAAGGACCCCCCAAAGCCCAGTGGGGGGATGAGGACGGGCCTTTGAATCTGAGTGAGTGGAGCTAAGGGAGGCCACTAGTGCCACGGGTGGGCTCAACAGGGCTTTTTAGGAATGTTGGGAGGGCTAGAGGCAGGCATCTACTATTAATATTTGGCCTGTCTCACTCTTTCCTTTCTTCTCCTTGTCTTCACATTCTCCCCTCGCCTGTCTCTGTCTTCACATTTTTTACCATTTCTGTTCCTTTCTTCATTAACATCTTATAATTTTATTTTAATTTTGTATTCTATTTATTTTTTTCTCTCCATGTTATTTTTCATCATTTCATTTCATCCCCTTTTTGTGTTTTGTATACCCCACCACTTCCTCTTACAGGTGTCGAAGGAGATCCAAACCGAGAAAATGAGTGCGAGTTTTGTGGTGCTTGGTTTGAGACCAGAAAGGGCTTGTCCAGCCATGCTAGGGCTCATTTGCGCCACTTGGGAATCAATGATCCAGAGGCAAAAATTTCCCCGATTGCAGCTCTAAACTCTCATATGAAAAGAGATGATTTTATGAAGCAAATGTCTGAGCAGACAGAAACTGACGACGAACCTATCGGCAGCAACGCCAATGATACAGAGCCTAACAGTGGCGCAAAGGGCAACGAAGCTGATCCTTTCGCCAAGCCAACAGAAAGCACAAACAAGGCAAGCGGCAATGCCTCTGCGAACCTGTCTGAAGGCGCTTCCCGCTCTATGTCGGCAGCAGAGAGTGGCCTGCAATTGGTAGACGGTGCAGGGCCTATAGAAACGTCTGCACATTTCAAATCCCCTAGTGGGTCAGGAAACGGCACGCAAATCAAAATAGTTGAAGCCGGTGCTCCTCGAGTCCTGTCTCCTAAGGCTTACGCCAAATTAGCTGGGGTTGGCAGTCCACACGTAAAGATGGAAGCTGGTCGTGGCCATGGCAAGATGCAACATGGCAACCAATCAAAGCTTTCCATAGGAGGCTTAGCTCACCACAGACCGATACCTGGTAGGATGCCACCTACCAAAAAAATGAAGATGATGTCTCAATCCTGTAAATCTAACCTGGATTCCTACTGGGCTCAGAAGAATGCCTCCAGTCCACTCAATCTTTGTGAGTATTTATTATACGGAGCATAATCAGTATCTAATATTTTGTTTTTCAATTAGTAAACCTGAGGATTACCTGATGGTATAATTCCCCTGATGGGAGGTACTTTGTCTGTAGACAGTTTGACTCTTTAGAGCATCAAGTGCAGCAGGGAAGGCTACATCACTGAGGGAAATGCTTTGTGTTTACTGATTCTGAAGGTCCTTTTATTAGAGCCTTCTTTGCAACACAGGATCATGAGCTCTGTTATCTGCCTTCTGCCACTTTTTTTATTCATACACACATATGTATATGATAACCCCCTTTGGCAAAAACATGAGTGTGGGGCACATTGGGAGAAGCTCACAGTGTGCAGTGAAATCAGAGGAAGCCATTTCAGTTCAGGAGAGGAGTCGGTACAACTGTGCAAGACTGAAGGGAAGGCCGGAGTTCAGCTTTAGCTATACTAGTCCAGGTCTACCAACAGCTGCCTCTAATATTTAAAGGAGAACTATGAGCTAGTGTTTTCCCCTATACTCAGGGTGACGGGAGGACATATACTCGCGTCCTCCCGTGACCAAAAGCTCAGTATATCACGAGCTACAGCTGCATGTGATTTGTATGCAGCAGCCTGTACTTCTCTATGGGAGTACGCGGCCCTACGCTCACTCGACCTGCACGTCCGTATGGGTGCGGGTGTCCCTGCTCAGATGCAGACGGGATCCAGCTTGTCGGCGTACGAGTACGGACACCCGCACCTGTACGGACGTGCAGGTCGGGAGAGCGTAGGGCGGCGTACTCCCATAGAGAAGTACAGGCTGCTGCGTGTAATCACACGCAGCACCTGTACTTCCCGGGAGCCGCCCGATACGGCCATGCACGCCGCACAGATCTGTACGGGCCGGCAGTGTGAATGAGGGCTAAGAGTTAAGTGCTTGCCTAGGGGACTGTTTCACTTACCTGATCCTCACTCCCCCCAGCTGCCTTCTGGCTGTTCCCTGCCACCTCTTCTCCCCATCACTCCAGCTGCCTAAGGACCACTCACGTCAACAAGTACGATGCAGACTCCATAGCCCTGCATTGTACGTGGGGACCCCGAGGGTGAGTCCACATCCGTGGAGGGGAAGAGGAGAGCGTTAATTTTCGGGGATCAGGTAAGTAAAACTGCTGTTTCCTGCCCCCTATAGATAAACAGGCAGGTAACCTGTGCAGAGTTCAGGCAGCCCCGCTGCAAGGGAAAACCTTTAATCCCCCGGCGCTGGCCTTTAAATGGCTCTTATTGAACCCATTTATAAAGTAGGTTTACTGGACTTTCCTGCTTTGCTTGGTTGGAGTGCGGTTTTTGTTTGTGCATGTATTATGTATGAAGACAATTTTGTTGTATTCATAATTCTCTCCAGAAACTGAACCGTTTCATTTTGCTCACACTAATCTGCTCCTTTCTTCCATTAATAATCGCATTGCTTGCTTAACAATAAAATCTTCTTTTTTTCTTCCTCCTGAGGGGCTGGCCTGTGTACCTTTCACCCCAGCTCTACCATCATGCTATATCAATCGTTTTATGGAAGTCTGAAATCTTCTCAGGAGATAGTTGTGTCGTGATCTCTGAAATCTTGGCACAGGAAGTGGAATAGCGGGATGCCGTGTGTTTGCCTAGTGTTGTGGCAGGCGTTAGGGGGCTGATGTATGAAACGTATGCCAACAAGGTCATTTCCTTTTGCAACCAGCCAGAGCCCATGTTTGATTTCCAACCGTGCACTGTAGTAGTAGTAGTAGCAGTTGGAAGCGAATTGTTCGCTGTGGCTAAAGCTGGCCCTGCACTGGTAGTTTTTCCTTGTCTGCCCCACTGAAACACTAGATTTCCCCATCCATGCTAAACGACATGGATAGGAGGAACTTCCCTGCCAGCTATTATATGAATTTCTGAACAGAGACCACAGCTGGCCGGCTGCAGCCACTGGTCGGCAAACAATTTTCAGCCCTACTCCTTTAAGAAATTGACTCTTGTTGACCAAGGTAGCAGGACTTGGCTAACAGTTAAGCAGGGTATGGGCAGCTTTACATAATAATCTTTTTAACACCCTTTTCATGCATAAGGGCCTTATTTTCCAGGCAGTATTCTTCAGTATAGAATATGAATATAAGGACATTGAAAATCATGGGCTTAGACTTCTAAAGTTTTAAAAAATACATGTTAATTTTTTAGGCCAGGTTCAGATATCGTAGATCCCGGGACCGCACGATCGTGCACGATTGCACACAGTGAAAATTGCGCATGATCATGTGCCATTTATCCTTTTTTCAGCGATTGCCACGCGGATGTAACCCCATTGAAATCAATAGGGCCGTGCGGCAATCGCTAAAAAAAGGATAAATGGCACACGATCATGCGTGATTGCACGGGCGGTATCATGGCGGGAAACTGCGATCTGCCTGGTGCCACAGGGGTGCCACTAGAAAATAATGGCACCGCCAGCGTGATCGTTGGGGGTGGGTGATTCTGTGACCGCGTGGCCATCCGCACGGTTTCGTGCATGATTGCTACAAAGTCACGGATCTTGCAGGAAAGCTGGTTTAGAATAAGCAACCTGTATTGGGACATTGGGGGGCTAGCGCTGGCAGCGTAAGAGTATGAACGGTAGAGGAAGGGAGAGGTGGCAGAGCGGTTTGGGTAAGTTTATTTTCTCACATTTTGTATGAAAGTGGACTTGCCCTTTAAAAAGTGTATGTCAAGCCAAAAATGTTTTTTCTTCGTTTTGGATAGAGTGGGGAAGAGTTAGGACTATCCAGGGCACTGTTTGGGCCAATGTCAAAGGGCTTTTGTTTGCTTCAGAATTGCTTCTCTCTTCATACAAGTCTGTTGGAATGTAGAAGCCAATGAAGCAAGTCAATTTCACCTGCAGTAGACTCCGAACGATCTCAGAAGCATCTTAAAATCAACACAGGCCCTTGGAGAGATTTACCCCTACTTCCTATCCGGCTGATTTTGTTTGTAGTGTAGTTAAAGGCTTTTTTTATTTTATTTGTGTCCCTGTTGCAGTATTTCACACACTTCCTGTCTGGTGGAACCATTGATGGTGAGATAGAAAGTGAAGGAAAATCTCTAATGGAGCCCAAAGCCTAACCTTTCCCCCACTCAAATGTAAAACATAAAATGTTTTTTTGGCATCTCCAATGTAATTCTTTCAGACCTGCAAAGTTGTTGGAGTACACCTTACAATTAGTGTTATTCATTAGTACTATCTTTACATATTGGATAGATAGTTACGCCATTGAGGAGCAATTCATTCAAATCTTTGACCAAGAAAGTGTCCTCCTCCTAGGCTACTTGTCTCTACATTTTGTCCAGCCCTTGGTGGTAGCTCTAGCAATGTGGCGGTCTAGTATTTGTGAGGATCTGCAGTTGTCCCTAATTGCTGATTTGTTCAGAGAAATTCCTCAGCAAGATCAGAGTAATTCCTCATAGGTTGATACGATAATCGTATTTCTTTAGATTATTCACGATAGCTTGCCGGTGGAGAAGCAGTTGTGGAATCAATATTTAGGAATGCCGCAGATAAAGTTGCTCTGTTTAGGGACCAACTGATACTTCAGCGGTGCGGTCACCAATAGTTTGAAGCACATGCTGGCTTCTTACGGCTGTCAGGGACTCCAGTGGTGTGAGATGGTGCATCCTGTTGGTGTCCCAACAGGATGCCTAGTTATGCCAAACTTCCACAGCCGTTACTAAAGTAAAATGGCGGTGCGACATGTCCTGACAGGAAACCAGAGGCAGTTGAAAGCTGTGGTCATCTTGAGTCTTCCAGGTGGCGGATGTAGGGATTTCTTCTTCTGATCCTTAAAATTGGAACTCATACAGCCCTCTACATTTTGTTTTTTTTCCTTGCTTTGCCTTGCATGGCTTTACTCGATAATCTCTGCTGTGCTCTTCTCTCTGCATTGCTTCCTTGCACGCAGTTTTGCTTTTTCGTAGTTTAGTATGGTCCTGTGCACTGTGCTCCAGTATGTACAGATGCAGGCCGAATAGAACTTTAAAGGGAACCTGCCATTTCTAGTCCTGCCGAAAACTGGATACCACAAGACGTCTTTATTACCTTTAATATCTTTTTATTAAAACTCTCCTCTGTGCTCCATTAAGTCGCTTTAACCGTGTTACAGGAGCCTAACTTCAGGTCTTGCCTAGCTGCCATCCCCCTGTAAAATCAGTAGCTATTAAAGGCGTTCTTAAAGGGGCTTGTCTTTTGGAGGCAGGCTTAGCCCAGAACTTAGGGAAGTCGAGTTCCTAGTACCAAAGCGAACAGAGCACAAAGGACATGGTTTATTAAGGTAATTGCAGGGAACTTGCTATGACTCAGGACTTCAATAAATGTTAGAATGGCTGACAGGTTTACTTTAATATCGATTATTGATTTAACATTATTAGGGTTTGTATATATGGTTGTGGTGACACGGTTATCACATGGCTGCATTGACTTGCTGGTAATAGATCTCTACAATTACTGCATGTTTTACCAATCTGTGCCCAGTTAGCAGCCATAATAAAATAGTACATAAACTAGGGCTGGTAAGGATTAAAATTTTCGTGTTCGATTAATCGAAATTTTTTTTCATCGATTAATCTTGATTAATTATAACGCACATACAGATCCAACTACATTGGCCTATACACAAACAAGCACAGCAATGAAGTAATAAACTAAACTAGGATCACACTAATCCAGCACGTTATTATTCTCACGTGCCCCACTCAATATGGCCGCTGCTTGAGTGGGGCAACTCAGAATAATAACGTGCTGGATTAGTGTGATCCTAGTTCATTTTATTACTTCATTGCTGTGCTGTATGTGTATAGGCCAATGCCTTGGCTGGAGCTCGTGCAGAAAAATTTTCTTGGGCTAACGAAGGGAAGGGGGGAGGAGTCCGGTGACGTCACGGACATCGACGTCACCGGACTCCTCCCCCCTTCCCTTCGTTAGCCGTCACGGACATCGACGTCATCGGACTCCTCCCCCCATTCCCTTCGTTAGCCGACGGAGCCACTTGGGGAAGGGGGGACGTCGATGTCCGTGACGTCACCGGATCGCCGACGGGACTCCCGGAAGCCGGCGGAGAGGTGAGTGTTTTCAAAATAATTTTAATCGATCAAAAAGTTTAACGATTAATCGAGAAATTAATCTTTAATTTCCACAGCCCTAACATAAACATTTACATCAAATAGCTTTGTCTTCTCCCTGGTATATTTTTTAACTTTTTAATTCAATCAGTCAGTGATAACAGGCTTTTGTTTGCTTCAGAACTGCTTTGCTTCCCATACAAGTCTATGGGATTGCTGAAGCAGGTCAGCTGCACCTGCAATGAATTCTAAATGAAATGTTGCAGACAGACATCTAAAGTAAGCTGCATTTGGGCATTGAAGCTTGTTGATACAGGCCCCAACTTCTCTTCTGCTGCACGCCCCCATTCAACAGCACCGTTCATGAATGAGGGATAGAATAATAAGAAGGAAGGTGTCTTTTCCCTTCTCCTAAAAAAGAAATGTCACCAGCACACCAGAATCCTTTTAGGATAGCAGAATGTTCATTTATTTGAAGTTCCTTGTCATATTAACAAGCGCTTTCGGGGCCCTGCAGAGTCCCTTCATCAGACTAAGCATTTTCCTTTCACCTGCCCCCATGACATAAACATATGATGCTCAGTGGACCCAAGTACCCAAATGTTTGTTCCAACAAACACAACCATAAAGTTCTCTTCCAACAGTCAGTTGGTGCCAGGCACACCTAACTGTCTTTGAGGTCTGTGGCCACCGATAAGTTCACCTTTTGCAATAATTAAAGAAATGCATTATAATTATATA
>NW_017307259.1:0-61857 GCF_000935625.1 Nanorana parkeri | reverse complement strand
TATATATATATAAATATATATCAATATGCATTTCTTTAATATTTGCATTCAAGCCTGGAAAGTAGGGATGCACCGATACTAGTATCGGTGCCGAATATTTGGGCGAGTTCTCATACTGGCCCAAATGCTCCGATGCCTAGCCCGATACTTCCTGTATCAGGAAGCCGGGCAGCGTGTAATGACTCGCTGTCCGGCTTCCTGTTGGTTAGGAAACTGGCCAATCAAGATATCGGGGCGCCGTGTAATGACGCGACACCCGGCTTCCTGATTGGCCAAGAAGCCGGCTTCATGCCCCCTCGTCATCTCATGACGACGGAGCATGGAGCCGGCTTCCCGACCAATCAGGAAACTGGGCGTCGCGTCATTACATGGCGCCCAGCTCCTGAATGGCCAGAAAGCCGCCTCCATGCTTTCTTGTCACATAGTGATGAGAAGCATGGGGACGGCTACCCTGCCAATCGGGAAGCCTGGTGGCGAGTCTTTACACGCCTCCCGGCTAATCAGGAAGCCAGGTTGCGAGTTATTACACGCCGCCTGGCTTCCTGAATGGGAATTTCTGTATCGGCGAGTACCGGAAAAAAAATATCGATACCAAAATACCGGTATCGGTGCATCCCTACTGGAAAGCATTGCAATTGTGATCACTCGATCACAGCTGCAAAGCTCAGGCTTCTGCACATTCTCTCCCAGGCAGAGCTCGTACTGAGGTATGGAGTTTCAGTTAGGAGAGATAAGGGGGGGACGGCTGGACTTTAAACTGCATTAAATCACCACATACAGCGTCCAGCCGCTGTCTAGTAACAATACATTACTGGCTAAAGAGGGCGTTCCTACTTTTTCATAGGGATGAACGATGCTTAGACTGGAACTATTGCAGCGGCAAATGAAAAGCAATCTTAGAGGGGTAGTCGAGGCTTCTAGTCCAGGTGGTAGATTGCAAGCACCTTATGATGACTACTCCAAGTACTTTATAGATTTTTGGTTTACTCAGAATGGATAATTGATTCTCTTTAGGGGATCGTACACAGTGTCTTCCACGCATCATTTCAGATATAGTGCAGAACTGAAGATTAAATACACAAGCAGAATGTTTGCTTTTGCATTTTTTCTACATTAGAGGAACACGGTATGCAGCAGGCAAGCCCAACAGCCCAGCACTGCTCCACCAGCGATGGAGAGTGATGGATGGCTGGTAGGAATGTGGCTCCTAAGTCACACTGGCTATACATTATTATCATGATTATTACACAGGATTTATATAGCGGCAATAGTGTACGCAGCGCTTTACAATATAAGGAAGACATTACAATCACAAGACAAGATAAGATGGTAAGGAGGGCCCTGCCCATGAGGGCTTACAATCTAAAAGGGAGGGAGAAGTGATACATGAGGAGGTAGCTGTGTGGGAATTATTCGTTTAAGAACGTGATGGTTCAGTGGTTAGGTTGAGGTGGGATAGGCTTCCCTGAAGAGATGAGTCTTAAGTGATTGCCTAAAGGCAGTCAGAGTTGGAGACAGACGGACAGGTTGGGGTAAAGAGTTCCAGAGGATGGGAGAGACTCTAGTGAAGTCCTGGAGGCGAGCATGGGAGTAGTTGACGAGGGAGCTGGAACGCAGAAGGTCTTTTGAAGAGCGGAGGGGACGGTTAGGGTGATACTTTGAAACAAGGTTGGAGATGTAGCCGGGTGCAGAGTTGTGGATGGTTTTGTAAGTGATTGTTAATATTTTGAATTTTATCCTTTGAGTGAGTGGAAGCCAGTGGAGGGATTGGGAGAGGGGGTGCGGGGGATGGAAGCCAGTGCAGGGATTGGCAGAGAGGTAGGGGATGGAAGCCAGTGCAGGGATTGGCAGAGAGGTAGGGGATGGAAGCCAGTGCAGGGATTGGCAGAGAGGTAGGGGATGGAAGCCAGTGCAGGGATTGGCAGAGAGGTAGGGGATGGAAGCCAGTGCAGGGATTGGCAGAGAGGTAGGGGATGGAAGCCAGTGCAGGGATTGGCAGAGAGGTAGGGGATGGAAGCCAGTGCAGGGATTGGCAGAGAGGTAGGGGATGGAAGCCAGTGGAGGGATTGGCAGAGGGGGGTTGCAGAAACTGAGCGGTTGGTTAGGTGAATGAGTCTAGCAGCAGCATTCATGATTGACTGAAGGAGGGAGGAGCCTGTGTAGAGGTAAGCCAATGAGGAGGGAGTTGCAATAGTGAAGACGAGATATAATAAGTGAGTGAATGAGTAGTTTTGAGGTTTCTTTGGTGAGGAAGGGGCGTATTTTGGAGATGTTACGAAGGGGAAGGCGACAGGATTTGGATAGTGATTGGATGTGGGGAAGAAAGGTGAGGTCCGAGTCAAGGATGATACCTAGCATGCATTTTGAATCCTGCATTGTGTACAAGGCATCATGCTGAAGACCTATTATAGCATTTAGATTGGCTAGTGAACACAGATTTGGGGCTCTGTTGCCCCCGAAAAGTGTATAAGGTTTTATTGCAGGTTTGCAGCCAAACAGACTGCAAACTGAGAGATATATACAGGGTCACTGCTCTGAGCTTTCCCCCTTACGTCATTATACAGGATAGTGAAACTTGGGGCCATTTGCTCTAGAACGGCGTACAGCTGCTGTTATGCTTTCAAGGTAGTTTAGGCAAGTTTTTAGGGTCAATTAAAATGACACCTTTTAATGGCTACACCTGAATATCTACAAAGCATAGCAATTTGTGTTTATTTACAATCTCAGACACCGTGTGTAGAAACATGCAGTCATTGTAGAAATTGAATGAAGTTCACCATGCAGTCAGTGCCATGTTTTAATTACACACCATCTACCCTCAACCTCATACTGGGTCTCGTTTTAATAAAACTAGAGCAGAGAAGTTAGAAATCTAAAGGCGGCAATTTTGTTTGTCATCCACTCCTCCAGCCCCGAGTTCGGAAGTAGTCCGCTGCGAGTTCTGCGGCGAGTTCTTTGAAAACAGAAAGGGCCTGTCGAGCCACGCACGCTCCCACCTGCGCCAGATGGGCGTCACAGAGTGGCATGTCAACGGGTCACCCATCGACACCCTGCGGGAGATCTTGGCCAGTGGGACCCTTCCCAGAATGGGCACCAGAGTCGGAGGCCCCGGCTCGGAGAAGCTCCTCCCACATCATCCTCGTGCTTCCCCATCCGGATCCCACCCGTACAGAGGGTTGGCTCCGACGATGCAACGCAAGCCTCCTCGGCTCCCTGCCTACCCGGGCAGCGAGTGGCCCTCCGATCTCTCACCTTTAAACTTGTGTAAGTTGGCCATCGACCCGCATCTCTTCATATGCTTGCTCATCCACTTCATTGCTTCCCATCTTGTCTGTTTCATTCATATATTTAATTCAGACCACTCCTGACTTTCCCAGATAACCTCTTTGCCATTAAAAATGCAAGGCATGACTTGGCCTAAGCACTGAGTTGCTGAAATTGTGTGCGCTTGTGTCTTTGAGGATTTCGTGCTGTGTAGCGAAGTTTGGAAACGATCTGTTGTATGACCTTTGAGCAGAAATGCTTGTTCTGAAAAGTATTTTTGTTGGCCTATTTCATGTTTAGTTAGCCTTCGTTGAACTTGTTTGGTGAGAAATCGGCATCACATGTTCAGCAACAGAGGTGTCTTGACAAGCTGTTGGAATTAAATGTGTAATTGCCTCGCATGCATAATTCACAGCAGCCTATCGGATCACATTTGGGTTATATCATAAGATTGCGTTTAAAATAAATCTCTCCTAGGCACAATGTGAAAGCTGCCATTGTTGACCACCTGAAAATGCTATTTCTCTACGAATTTAGTCATTGACCTAGGACCACGCTGCATATAAGGATTCCGATTTTGCCTAATCGGCAATGGCAGACTCAAGTTTTTGTTAGTGACAAGTATTCAAGAACAGCTGTAAATCTCTTCCGATAGTTTTTATTTGATTACAGGAAATGGCTTCAATTGCATCAAAAAGAATAGTTGCACCTAAATTGCTGTTTATTAAACTGAGGCCATGGTGTTGTATGCAGGAGTGGTTTCCCGAGTCTACAAGATGGCTGCCTGTGCCTCGCAGGACTGGCTTTAAACCTCCTAATATATCTGTTTAGTGAGGTATGAAGGGTGCCGTTGTTACCCTCTTTCTGAAAACGCTTGCTCCCTGTCTGTAATGGTGACACGCTGGCTACAACACTTCCAGTCACTGACCTGGAACATATAAGTCTGTTGCTTCTGAAATGCGTATCTCCAGATTTGTTTCGGTTGAGTAACTCCTAGAACAGCCAGATACAGACAAATGCAGTGTCTGGAAGCTGCAACGACACCCGCCAGGTTTTGTGCATGACTGGCAAACCTGTCATGAGAACTATTGGGAGCCAATAAGTCTAGTTGCTTGGTTGTCATGCTGACCTGAGATAACTATGTGAATTATGTAGAGCGGTGGTAGCCAAACTGCAGCCCTCCAGCTGTGATGAAACTACAAGTCACATAGGCATTGCAAGTCTCTGACAGGCATGGCCTACTGAGGCAAATACATGATAGTATTTGTAGTTTCCCCACAGCTGGAGGGCAGCAGTTTGGCTACCCCTGATGTAGAGGATCCCACCGCACTCCTGACCGAAAATGTCCCAACTTCCAAAGGGGGGGGGGGGTTCTGAAACGACAGCGGATGGCGCAGCTGGGTCAGATAAACAAAACCGCAAGTCACCGGCATCATCATCACGTGTAGCAACGTTTCGGAACGCATCCGGTTCCTTCATCAGGAAAAACAAAGTTTTGATGAAGGAACTGGATGCGTTCGGAAACGTTGCTGCACTTGATGTAACTTTACACATGGAATAAAAATAACTTTGCTTGGAGAACCTTGGGAGTGACTGGCTGCATGCTTGTTCCAGGTCAGTGACTAAGACAATTGTAGCCAGAGACACCCAGAAATTGGTCAATTTCACAAGTGTTTCCCTACTTACAGGTTTTCATTCAAGGATAAGTTCACCTTTTGCAAAAATGTAAGAAATGCATAATTAATATATAAAAAATATGCATTTCTTTAATATTTGCATTCAAGCCTGGAAAGCATTGTGATCACTCGATCACAGCCGCAAAGCTCAGGCTTCTGCACATTCTCTCCCAGGCAGAGCTCGTACAGAGTTTCAGTTAGGAGCATATGGGGGGAAGGACGGCTGGACTTCAAACTGCATTAAGTCATCCAGCCTTCCTCGCTCTAGGTAGAGTTGCCCATATTCCCGCATCTACCTAGAGCGAGGACGGCTGGATGAGGTGATTGAATGGAGTTTGAAGTCCAGCCGTCATTCCCTCCATATGCTCCTAACTGAAACTCAGTACCTCAGTACGAGCTCTGCCTGGGAGAGAATGTGCTGAAGTTTGAGCTTTGCAGCTGTGATCGAGTGATCACAATTGTAATGCTTTCCAGGCTTGAATGCAAATATTGAACAATTGCATATTTTCAAAATATATATTATTAATAATGCATTTCATTAATATTTGCAAAAGGTGAACTGATCCTTTAAGGAACTTACTGTTTTGGAAATAGGTTGTGTGTCCCAAACATTTTACATGCTAGTGGTTGTACTATGTTACTGGTTGCCTTAGCATGTTATTAAACATGTACAGGGCGTCCCTTTTTAAGCCTTCCACATATACAGCTGTACAATATAGGTACTTGACAACAAGACTGTTTTCTTCTATCGGAAGCTTCAGTCCCTTGGCATCTCTGTTGGTGAGATTTGTTTATGCAAAAGTTTTCCTGCTATCATTTGGCTGCAGCTTGTGATCAAAGTTAGGCAAATGTTTAGTACAGTTTGGATTCCAGAAGAGCGCAGTGTATTATGTTAAATTGGATAGCAGCAAGAACACCTTTTATAGATTAACCTTTTTGGGTTCTCGTGCATTGCTTTCCATGTTCTCTGTGATGTACAAATTAGTTTTAAAGGTTTCTTCTCCTGTTTTTTGTGGCAGGTAGATTTGTAGTAATGTTGTGTTCCTTACCATCAGTGCTTTCAGTTCATCTTGGGTAACATTAGCCAGCAGCTTTGTAATATCTCCTTGTCCTTGTCTTGAGACTTTTTTTGTGGGCATGCCTGATGTGGTTTGTTGGACATTGATTCATCTTGCATTTTTGTGTGTGATTTCTGGAAAGTTTAGTTTACTAACATTTTATGTTTTTCTCCCCTTTCCTGCCTTTCGTCTGTTTTTTTTCACAATTTTTGGGCCCCCACTTTCTTGTATTTTTTAATATGCACATTCTGTTCTTTTTAGCTTCGCAGTCAGACCCCACCCGTGATATCCGCTGCGAGTTCTGCAATGAGTTCTTTGAGAATCGTAAGGGGCTGTCTAGTCATGCACGTTCACATCTCCGCCAGATGGGTGTGACAGAGTGGCATGTGAATGGCTCACCTATTGATACTCTGCGAGAAATCATACGCAAGAGACGTCCGGCGACACCACAGCAGCAGGTTTCCAACATCAAAAAGGAACCTCACGGGGAGGAAGAGCCACCCAGTCCGTCACACAGACTCTCACCTCTTGGTGCTGGAGCATCAATGATGGCTCGAGATCTTCCAATTTCACCGTCTGGGCGCCCTTTCAATAGTTTTCTGTCCCCAGTACCAACTAAGAGGCCAGCTTCTCATGAACCTCGACTTACACAGTCTGAGCCAAAGGGCTATATGAATGCAGAGCGTAAGACTTGCAGCCAGTCTAAGTCTTACCTACAGGGTCAGAGTAGACCAAAAACCTATGTTACAGAGGAGGGCCGGCTCAAGACCTTTATTCATGTTGATGGGAAGCCAAAACAGTTCTTTCAAAGTGGAGATGGGAGGCCAAAGATTTTAATGCAAGAAGGGAGACCAAAGGGCTATTTGCCAGGTGAAAACAGACCCAAGACATTTGTGCACGGCGAAGGCAAGCCTAAAACCTATTTGCAAGGTGATGGAAAGCCCAAGTCTTTTATGCTTGGGGAACATAAACCTAAACCCTTCTTGCAAGGTGTATCCAAGCTTAAGTCTTTTTCTCCAGATGGCAAGACCAAGGCTTACATCCAGACGGAGCTTCCATTTAAGGTCAAGGTGAAGGCATCTCCAGAGAAGGGAGCCACTAACAGTAAGTAACATTTTTGATGTATGGCTTTGCCATGTGCATAATACATTGTTTATAACGTCCTTCTTTTTCTTTGCCACCATTTTTCTTCTCTGTATTCTATTCTTTCCTAATTCCACCAGTGGAGGCCGCCTGTGAGCTTTGTGGGTTGATCTTTGAAAATCGGAAGGCTTTAGCCAGCCATGCCAGAGCTCACCTTCGACAATTTGGTGTAACTGAATGGTGTGTCAACGGTTCCCCAATTGAAACCCTACGAGAATGGATGAAGCAGAGACCCCAGAAGGCTGGTGCCTATCTAAATTACATTCAAGGGCGTCCTTTCTCCAAAAAGTTCAAACGTGCTTTACAAGGTCCAAAACCAGCACCAGAGAAGGAAAGCCCAGCCACAACCCCTCAAAAGGTGGCTGAGAAAGAACAAAGTGCCGCAGTGCCAAGCTCAACCTCTGAAAAATCAGCTGAGCCGCAGGGGCAGAGTAAGTGTGACACACAGGATAGAATAGATGTGAGCATGGCTTACTTACAGAGTTGGACGTTTTATTATATCTACAAAATTTATTTGTATGCCAACAGAAGTTGAGCGTCGTCACCCTAAGGCACCCGAGGTTCCACCTTCCCTGGAAGATACAGTCTCTGAACCACTAGCCAAAAATGAGGAGCCACGTCCCCCTGCAAGAGTACGTCCTGTGCCTTCTCTGGTACCAAGACCTCCCCAGACATCATTAGTAAAGTTTGTTGGAAACATTTACACTTTGAAATGCAGGTGAGATGGCTGTGCTTGTTTTACCTTTTGATCCCCTTATGTAGAATTTAAACGAGTCCCCAAAAATCAGGCAGTAATAGCTTTGCATGGGGCCCATGTTCTGCTTTCTGTGCAAAACAGATCCTGCAAATACTTAAAATATAGATATGGGTTTGATGATAGCTGCCCTTCAAAACCCAATTACATTTGCAGCTAAATATATTCCAAGCGCATCTCAACAAACATTGTTCAATTTTACAGTTCTTTTGCTTTAGAATGCAGCCGCAGACTAAATAGAGAAGCCTGTCCCCTGCCAGCATTCTGCATAGAAGGATCCTTGCTCTCTGCTTGTAAGCAGTGGTCTTCCTGCAGAAGTCTGATATGCCCTCTACGTGGTCAGACATTTAACTTTACGATCAGAAAATCACATGTCTCTGCTGCTCTAGCTCTGACTGGGCATGGGGTGTTTCAGACAGACCACTGCTTTCACACAAAGAGCAAGGGTCCTTCTCTGCAGCATTCTGGCTTTTTAAAGAAACCATTCTGTAACACTGAACACTGTTTGGTCTTTTTAAATGCACCTGTAGCGTATTTAGCCGATTTAAACGTAAAATGAATTTTGGGCTTTATGGACAACCTCTAATTAAATCGGTTTTATGTGTTTGCTGTTAAGAAAAAAAAAATACATGCTGACTTCTATCTCAGAAGAGTTAAAGGAGAACTACGGGGTCAGGGCTTTCCCCATAGTTCTCCTTAGGGTAACGGAGGACACATCTAACGTCATCCTAATCTCAGTATACCGCGAGCTACAGCTTGCGTTATACTGAGGCAGCCGGAAAGGATCCCGACATTACTGTCTGGATCCACCCAGCTGCAGGATTGACAGCTGGCTCTGCCTATGTAGAGGCAGAGCCAGCTGTGCCCGCCCCCTCCCCCGTCCGTTCCGCCAGTCAGTGCTGGGGAGGGGGGGAATCCCTGCAGGGAGCCGTGAGTGACAGTCACCTCTCTCTGCAGGGAGATGATTGAGAAGTGAGCAAGCGACGGTATGTGTTCGCTCACTTCCCGATTTATGGAGCCGACCTTTGACAGTCTCATTGTCACACCTCGGCTTGAACTATGAGGACGAGTGATTTTCACTCACCTCATAGTTCTCCTTTAATTAGAACTGGTAATTCAAGTGAGCTGTCTTCAGCTAGTGTTCCCAGCTCCATCCAGCATTTCTAGCTCTACCTGTCTGATGCGGCATAATGTCGAAAGTGCCATTTTCTGGCCGATACAGCGGTACATCCGTTCTTTCTCTCCTACCTGCTGGGCGCTGATCTGTGTCCCAGCGGGGAGGAGAGAAACTGTCACAGGCGGCCGAGTGCTGCTGGAAGACAGCGCTGTGAGCGGCCAGCGTCTCTCCTCAGAGGAGAGGGGTGTGTGCGGAGACAGCCCGCGCTGTCACAGGAGGCGGAGCTCTCCTCCCGCTCCGCCTCTTGTGACCGTGCCAGGAAGGAGAGCCAATGCAAACACTCAGCTCTCAGTGATTGCAGTCAGTGATTGCTGAGTGTTTGTAAATAATTGAAGGTCAGAGTATGGTTACTATATCCTCTATTAAGAATGAATGGGAAGTGATCTACATCACCTCCTGTGCATTCATGATTGTGGTTATAGTAAACGTACTCTGTCCTCATGTTTTGAATGAACAGGAACACTCAGAATAGAGGGTAAAGGAGATTGAGCACTCTTTTTCTATTTTAACCCCTTCGTGACTGACGACGTACAGTGTACGTCGCCAGCATCGGGGCTGTTTAAACAGACTCCCGGCGACTTTTGCCGCGGGGACTCTGTTTAAACTTGTAGAGCCGACTGTCGGCTTTACAACAGAAGCGATCCTGGCGACTTACCTGTCGCCAGATCGCTTCTGCGTCCCGAAGAAGGGGCCGCCCCAAATGCTGCATACCCCCGCCGTGCTTCCCGGGCTCCGTTGCCCCTCCTACGGGCCCGGGACCGGCGATCTTTGTGTCCGCGGTTTCAACTACCACCATTTTATTCTATAGGGTCTTGGCATTCAGAAAATATATAATGTTGGGGGGTTTTACGTCATTTTCAGGCCTAAAATGTGGAATATAACATGGGTGCAAAAAATGAAAAAAGGGCCTCAGTCATGAAGGGGTTAAAAGGGAAATATCAGGGGTCTAGACCGCTAATATTTCCCAAAAGCTCCTAAAAGTATAAATAAAAATATTTAATAAAAGTGAATAAATAAAAAAAATTAGAAAGTTTATAAAAAATAAATCCAAATAAAATATTTGAAAAAGTTAAGATAAAAAACATTTTTGGTTTCGGCCTGACATATTTTTTTTAATTTCGGTTTCGTTTCGGTTTTGACATTTTCATTTCGGTGCACCTCTACTTTTCAGTTATGAGTAGACTAACAAAAAGTGAGGGGTTATCTATCCTATAGCACACAGACCCATAAGGCACAATACTATAACCTATAATGATCTTTGTTAATTCAAATGTCAAGCTGTTGCAAATCTCGGTTATCTCTAAAGGTTATCCTTTCTCCCAAAAAATCAAATATGCTTTAGAAAGTCCAAAACCAGGACCAGAGGAGGAAAGCCCAGCCACAGCCTGGGGAAAGTGACCGAAATCCTAGACTCACAATGTCGAGATGAACAACTAGCTGAGCTGTTATTTTCAGCATCTTCAGAAACAGCTGAATCTATTAGCGAATTGAGCCTATATGTTCTAACCCATCTCCAGTCAAAACTTTGTCTATAGCGATCATTAAGGGACACAGGATCAGTAATTGTTCTGATACTATTGGGTTTTACTGCCACCCTTAGTAGGAAATGGACACTAGCTAACAAAAAAAAAAGTTGTTGGCCAGTTATGTATAACCCTTTCTGCTCCCGGCATGCCTCAGATGTTTTTGCTAGTGTCCTATGAGAATGAACATCTTTTTCTCTTCTAAAAGCAACATATATACCAAGTGTATGGCCAGCAGTAGGGTACGAAGAGTCCTGATGTGTAGGTTTCACACTGTTCAGTACGTCTCTTACTGCTTTTCATTAACATTGTTTGTTTTGTTTCTCCTTTTTACCAGGTTCTGTGACATTCAGTTCCAAGGTCCACTTTCCATTCAGGAGCAGTGGGTCCGTCACCTACAGCATCACATAATGGAAATGAACTTTTCAAAGGACCTCAGCCCACCCGATGACGTATCGTCACAGGAGCAGTCGGAGGCTGTCAAGTCCCAATAAGCCAGCTTCGCAATGACTCAGACAAGACGTCTGCATTATCTGCAATGGGAGAAAGCAAGCCACGGATTATGTGAAAGCCTTGTAGACGGCAACTTGGGATTTAAAAAAACAAAATCCTGTGCAGGGTCTGAAAAAAAAGATGATCTACAGCCTGTGAGATTAAAGTGATGTTGTCTGGATATACAGAAAGGGAAGATCAGCCACAAGGCACCAACATATTTCAGTAGACTGAACTTGCAATAATTAGAGTAATATCTAGAGTGATGCGGTGGTGTAATGGGGGATAAAGGGACATGTTTTGAAGATTTTAATAATATGGTTAAATGCTGGTAATTTATCAGTTTTGTATGATTGGTCTGCAGATGTAGAATGTTGTGGAAGGTGATAAAAATAATTATGGGAAGAATAAAGATGTAAGATGGGTACATCTTGGATGTGACAGGTTGGTGTTTCGCTGTTCTTTTGTAATTTCCAGTGACCTGTGCTTTTGCTGCTAACACAAAGCTGTTTTCTTTCTTGTCTGTTGAGGGACATCGGGAGTCTTGACTATCGTGTTATAATGCCGCCTACAGGGGGTTTGGACAATGGCAAAAGAAAAAAAATTGTGGGCCAGCCAGAATAACAAATCCCAGTATGCCTCAGGTTTTTTTGCTAGTATCCTAGGAGGATGGACAGCTTTTGAAAGGTCTATCCTTTTTTGTTAGCTACCTTTTTCTGCAATCAAGATTCCTGCGTCATCGCTGCTGAGCTGGTCTCTGTACGCAGCTATCCGGATCTACCTTTCCTCAGCCTGACTTTGATGTGCCATATGCCGACCCAGCCGGACTAAATGTGTGGACCTAGACTGAAATGTGACCTTTGGGCACTGGGCTCTGTATTGTGCTTTCCAGACCTGCATGTAATGGTAATGGTTAGCCATGCAGCGTATTCTGAGTCCAGAGCTGTGACATGACCTCAGCGCATGACCCTGTCTCTGAAGACTTTCTTTGTGAGTAGGCTGTGTGGGCCGAGCAGCGGGAGCTTCCAGGTTACTAAGACAGATGGACACCTAAGTTTCCAACTTTCTGGCAGTTCACCACTGAAGAGGTTAACGCTGAGGGACTGACACTCCGCTCGGTGGAGTGTTGCCTGTGTTCCACCATTCAGTATTGAGGAAGCACCTTCCCATTGCTGCTCCTGTTGTATAAGACACATGGAGATCTATTCTCTATCAACCCTGCTGCCTACCTACAATGACCTGGTCACTTTCAGCTGCCTGACCCTCTTCTGTTAACCAAGCAATGCTGGACCTCCCAACTGAAGGGTCATCTGATCCTGTTTCAGTCAGACAGTGCCACAGTAGGTGGTGTACATCAACCATCAAGAGGGATCCAGGAGTTTCACCATGGACAGGTGGAACAGATTTTTTCCCAGGCAGAACATATTCCAGCCCTGCCACCATATACGTCCCAAGTATGGCCAGTTGGCAGGCAAATCTCAGCTGACAGTTCCTGGACTTAAGGAAATAGCCTCTGCACCTCAAGTCGTTCCAGGACCTGTGTCACAGGTGAGGGATGCAGGATGTGGATCCTGGCCTCCAGGTTCAACAATGAACGGGACAGATTCAGGTAAACTGGATAGGTACAGTAATCCTTTTGTGGAAGCAGAGGATGCTCTGATGACTCCGTGGGATCAGTACAACCTTATTTATGCCTTTTCTCCCTTGAAACTCCTTCCTCGACTACTTTGCAGGATCGAGCTGGGGAGCACTGCGGTGATCCTCGTAGCTCCAGACTGAACCCGGTAGATGTGGTACTCCAACCTCATAAGACTTGTGGCAGATTTTCTGATTTACCATCCTGTTTTAAGGTCACTGGCTTTAACGGCATGGTCGTTGAAGCCTAGATTGTCAGAGACAGAGCTATCACTATATGTGTGATTTTCATGACGCTAAGGAACTCAACTTCTGGCAAGATCTATCACTATATGCATAAGGCATACTTTGCTTGGTATGAAGCGAGAGGCTTTCGCCCCAGGAAGATCTCCATGGCAAAGATCCTCTCCTTAAAGATGGGCTCGGACCAGTATTTGACCCAGGTAAAGGTTGCATTCCTTCTTGGAATAACCTCTGGGAGGCGAGTGTCTGAGCTGTCAATCCCATCCTGTAAAAGAACCCTTTCTGGTCCCACACAGGAATGAGGTGGTGTTAAGGCCCAGAACTTCCTTCCTACCTACAGTCGTTTTTGGCCTTTCACCTCAACCAGGACATTCTTCTGTCTATTTCCAGTTCAATAGATTTCCCTCCATTGCCTGGATGTAGTTTGTGCTGAAAGAGTTTCTCGCACCTACTGCTTCCTCCAGAAAGATTGATACTCCTTCCTGATGATCCATTTTTAAGGTGTACTAGCTTATTGTTCCAACATTTCTGGGCTGAAACAGGCCATCCTCCAGGCTTATGATCTTAAGGATCAGATACCTTTCCTGTCAAGACACGTGTCACTAGGTCTTGGGCTCTTTGGCATCAAACTACTTTGTTGCAAGGCTGCCACCTGGTCTTTTGTTCACATTTATTCCAAGTTTTACCAGATGCATGTTCAGGCACAAGGGCTTTCAATCTGCTCTTGGAGCTGCAAGCAATCCTGTTCTGTTGTTTTTGTCGGATTTTTCTTTACAGTTGCCTACCCCTTAGCTAGGCTCCTTATGGATGTCCTGACACTCAAGACTTCCTGTGTCTCTCAATGGATCTAAAAGAAAATAGGATATTTGTCCTCGCTGTAAAACCCTTTCCTTGGCGTTCCTCCAGGGGTGTGGCATTCCTATCATCCGACGCCCAGGACATGCAGTTCCGCGCGCCGGGTGGGTAGTTTTTCTCGAGCAGGCAGCAAGGCTAAATGTAGAGGGGGAGCCGTTTTGTACAAGTGATCTTGAGCGGCTGTATAGCCGCTCGAGATCACTTGTAAGCAGCCTGATTCTCACTCCCCCCTCCCTTCTCTCTCCGGCAGCTGCCTCTCCGCCCTTCGCCTGTGTCCCTAACCGCTGCCTCTCTCCCCGCCCGCTGGCTCCCACCCTGACGTGGTCTTCGGGGTCCCTCGCTCAAAGACCGCAAATTAGATCAGGGTGGAGAGCGGGGTGCAGAGCAGAGAACATCCGTTCTCTGCTACGCTCCTTTGTGAGAACAGATACAGGAATGCTGCACTCACAGCCTTCCTGTCACAGGAGAACAAGCACAATGCTGGGCTAGAACTCCTGTGTTGGAGGGGGCAGGGTCAATAAAGAGAACCTGTCACCTCCAAATGCTATCACACATGGGCTTGTTATCCCCTGTGTGATAGCAATGAAGTTAAGTGGAAAAAAAATAGATATTAAATAGGTCAAAAATAAAAAGGCGATAAAGTAAAAAATAAATTAAAACCAACCCCGCTGCCTCCACCATCTGCATGCAAATAAACACACGCGTATGGCATTGTGTTTGAGAGAGCGGAGTGGGCAATCCGTGACTGCGCAGCTATCGGGCATGAAACACGCTGATGGCTGGGCGGTCACGGAATCGCACACCACAGCCAATCACGCTGGCAGTGCCATCATTTTCTAATGACACGCCAGTCGCGCCAGGCAGATTGTGCGGTTTCCCGCCGCAATACCGCCCGTGCAATCACCCATAATCGCGGTTCAAAGCACCGCACGGTGCATGTTGCAAAATAAGGTACATTTACCTTTTTTCAGCGATTGTCATGCGGATGTAACCCCATTGAAATCAATGGGGTCGCGTGGCAACAGCAGTAAGTCTGCACCAGCCCTAAAGGGTAAATTCACTTACCCAAGTAATTTGGGAAAATTGAATTATCCGCACAAATCTGGCCCCGTCTCCTTCCCTGCTATACTTACCTTTCGACCGCCAGTACAGATATACTATCTGTACCTGTGCCATGTATTCTGAATTTTGCTCACAAATTCAAGCACTCGTTGGTCAGCGTGATCACCTGACCGCGCTGACCAATGAGAAGCACTTCTTAGCACTGCTAAATACGGTTTTGGATACAATTATTTTTTTATATCAGAAGAGGTAGATTGTCATGAGGGACGAGTAGATCGGTCCCCTGCTTTAGTCCTTGGACAAGAAGTTTTTAAAAAATGTTTTCACATCCCTGTCCTCGAAAGACTGGTCTCACCCCTTTGTGTTTATCATCATGCTCTTGGTGCTGCTTTACCACAAAATTGAGGTATGCTGGGAGTAGGAGGGGTTATCCTGCGCTGGGCCACAATTTTTTTGGTTGCCAGTCTCCAAACCTCCTGTAGGCATCAATATAACCGGACAGTTGCAATTTACTTCGTCCCTCAATGGACTACATAAAAAGGATTTTATGGTGAGTACAAAAGTCCTATTTTCTGTTCTACCAATCCTTCTCTGCAACGTCTTTAACAGTGGCGCTTAGTCTTAATTCTCCCTCAAAACCCATCACAAACATCCCTTCGAAATATATTTTTCATTGTTTCTGTAGATTTCCTCTGTGGGCCTTGAACTTTGACCTTAAACTGAACGTGCAGGCAATGCTTCTTTTTAAGAGAACAACTAGGGATGCACCGATTTCGATATGAGTACTGATATTTCTTATCCAGTACTCACCGGTACCGATAAGTCCCATTAAGGAAGCCAGGCGACGTGTAATGACTCGCCACCCGGCTTCCCGATTAGCAGGGAAGTCGTCCCCATGCTTCTCGTCACTGAGTGACGAGAAAGCATGGAGCCGGCTTTCTGGCCAATCAGGAAGCCAGGCGATGTGTAATGACATGGCGCCCGGCTTCCTGATACTGGAAGTATCAGAGCATTTGGGGGAGTACGAGTACTCGGCCAAATACTCGGTACCGATACTGGTATCGGTGCATCCCTACCTCCAACAATCACTGGGATACATTTCTAGAACTAGATGGGCAGATTTCCCCAGCATGGCTCTGCTCTTGGCTCTGTTACATTCGGCAACCATTCATGAGGTGACGAAGGAGCATGAAGCCGGCTTCCCGACCAATCTGAAAGCTGGGCGCCGCGTCATTACACGGCGCCTGGCTTCCTGATTGGCCAGCTTCTGACCATCAGGAAGCCGGGCATCGTGTCATTACACGCTGCCCGTTTCCTGATTGGCCAGGAAGCCGGGCAGCGTGTAATGACGCACTGCCTGGCTTCCTAATACCGGAAGTATCGGGCTAGGCATCGGAGCATTGCCAAATACTCGGCATTGATACTAGTATCGGTATCGGTGCAGCTCTACCTCCAACAATCACTGGGATACATTTCTAGAACTAGATGGGAAGATTTTCCCACCATGGCTCAGCTCTTGGCTATGTTACATTCGGCAGCCATATTTATCAACCAGGCAATTGGACTTTCTATCTGTCTCTATTAGGCTTTAAATGGGGGATCTGGTTCAACTTACAGGAGTTGATGGCTCCTCAGTCTGAACAGGGAATTGTGGTGGATAAATCTTTGCCCTGGAGTACCGTCTGGTAATAAGAGGCTTTGGGCTTCCAAGATGTTTGCCCGAAGCCAAGAGATCAGCTTTGGTGTATGTAGTTTTTAAAATGTTGGTCAGCAACAGGCACACAGGATGTGTTATTAAATGACCTCTCTTATTTTTAGTAATGACATGGTTGTGAGGGATCATTAGGTGCCAACTTAAAACCACCCCGGACATCTTCATTTTTTATGGAACAAACGTTTTTTTTGTTTTTGCGGAATTGCATATCTTTAGTGACTTATTTGTACACCTTTTATGAAATTTAAACCGGCTTCCCCCCTCCCCAGCCACATTGCTTAATGTCAGGTTTGCCAAGAGGATCGAGTCAGGGGCCTTTATGTATATAATATATACGTTGTATTAATGTGGTTGTATATCTTGTCGCGCTTCTCCCCGCCCCCCCATTTGGGGAGACACATCTTTGGTTGTACTTCCTGTTCATTTTGAAGAATCTCTGTCCAAGACCTATTGACCATTTTTATATTATGAGAATGATATAAACCCATTTTCCAACCTGAATGTTTTAGATACACTGTTTTTCTTTTCAGAAACATCTATAACAGTGTATTAGAGTCACATACACGTAATTGGAATTGGGCACGGTTCTCATAAATATCTCCTGCTTCAGTGTTGAGGTGTTTTTATTTATTTTTAGTAACTTTAGGAATGGTAAATTGTCCTCTCCCAACATGACTATATTCGCTTGCTTAATATTTCCTTAATTAACTGAGAGGCTATGTGACGTTTGGATGCAATATTATGGGCTTATGTAACAGTGTAGTGCTGCGCAGTGACCCGTGAAAGCCGATCATAATAATGTTTTCGGCATCTTGGTAACCAGAGTAAAGCTGCCCATACACCTTGCGATCATCGGACGAAACTTTTCAGCTATGAATGAACAGGAAGTGCTTTACATCACTTCCTGTTCATTCATGAGTTTCTCAATGGGGAGTAGCACTCTGTACAGAGGATTCTCCCCATTCAGAAACTGGATGATGGTGAATATTTTCTGATCGAACCTGCGTACGACGGCCCCATCCTGCCCCGATTTATCTCAAGGTTGGATCAGCAGTAATTAAAAGAAAGCACCTGGATGAATTGCGGTAATCGACCTAACGCATTTTCGTCTGCGCATGAGCAGTCGTACGAATTTTGACGTACGGAAACGCTACCAACCGTGCGGAAATCGTACGATCGACCAAAGTTTTCTAACCTGCTGGTTAGTGAAAAGTCGATCGATTGTACAGTATTTGCGGTTATACACCGCCCATCGACCTTTACGAATATCGGACGAAAACTCGATCGCATAAGACAATCGCCCGATATTCGGAAGGTGTGTGGGCAGCTTAAGATGGGTTTTGGTTGGTTGCTATGAGTTACTGTGCATCACTGTTATTAAATGAGCCCGGTGGTCTTCCACTGTAAGGTCCCTCAGATCTTTTCACTGGAAGCCATGAACTCATTATTTTCTACTCCCCTTACTGCAGAAAAAAGTACTCCCTTTCGCCCTCGTGTGAAATATCGTGTACTACAGCGGTGGGGAGTTGCAACCACTTGCACATACGTATTTAGGCTCGGCACCTACCGATATGGTTTGGTTAGCCATTTAGTAATTGTTATCGTCTCCACCATTTTTCTGGCCCTGTAAGGGCAGCTTCTGGTTTTTATTATATTATCTTGTCCTAAGGACTACAGTGTGATGATTTTATTTTATTTTTTCCTTTTTATGCTTTATCTGTAGTATTGCACACCCTTTTCATAGTAACCTTCCATTTTATTTACAATTTCGGTTCACTTTGATTCTTCAATGTGTAGATTTTCGAGTAAAGCAATCAAGTTTGTACCCTGGATGTGTGTGCTTTATTTTCAGATGTAACTGGGTTGGACTTGATGGACTAATGTCTTTATTCAACCCCAAATACTATGTAACTGATGGGTTATTTAAGAATCAAACCTTGGAACATTTCCTGTTATGGCTTTGTGACTTAAGAGTGCCTACATTAAATACTACGGCTTAAAGGAGAACTATGGGGGCAAGTGTTTTCCCCATAGTTCTCTTAAGGGTCACGGGAGGACATATACTAGCGTCCTCCCGTGACCCGAAGCTTAGTATATAGCGAGCTTCAGCTCGTGGTATACTGAGACTGCTGCAGCCGGGACAGATCCCAATAATCGAGATCCACCCAGCTTCGTGAGTGACAGCTGGCTCTGCCTATTTAGAGGCAGAGCCAGCTGTGCCCGCCCCCCTCCCTTGTCTGTTCCTCCAATCAGCGCTGAGGGGGGAATCCCTGCGGGGAATGGTGACTGACAGTCACCACTCACTGCAGGGAGACGATCGGGAAGTGAACAAGCAACGGTATGTGTTCGCTCACTTCCCAATCTATTGAGCCGACGTGTGACAGTCTCATTGTCGCAGGTCGGCTCGAACTATGAGGTGAGTGAAAATCACCCCCCCTCATAGTTCTCCTTTAATTTTGTACAAAGCCATAGTTTGAAATTGTTTTATTTTATGAGGCAGCACTCTAGCTAAGCAGTTAGCTTTCTGCTCTTTCAGACCGGGGTCCTGGGTTGAAATCACACGAGGCACGCTAACTGCAGAGTTTGGTAAGATCTTGCTAATGGTTATACCTTCTTTGTTAAAGGATAAGTTCACCTTTTGCAAAAATGAAAGAAATGCATAATTAATATTATAGTAAAAATATGCATTTCTTTAATATATACATTCAAGCCTGGAAAGCATTGCAATCGTGATGCTCATGTCTTCTCATGCTTGGGGAGAACTTCCCTTTTCAGCTCAGGGCCTCTTCCTGTAGTGCTGGCTCAGGTTACAAGCCTATACAAATCTATACACAGACACCGTGTATCCATTCCTGAGACAAGGCAGTCTGCTGCAAAACAGAAGTTCTGCAGAGCATGAGAACAGATACAGATTTAAAAGGAAGAGCAGCAAAGAGAAGGGAAACAACCATGGATTACAGTAAGGCGCACATTACAGTATTGTTTTATGTTAAAAAATCTGAGGGTTTAATGCAGTTTAAAGTCCAGCCCACCCCGATCTCTCATACCATTTTCCGGACCAGATCTAATCTGGAAAATGGTGTGAACCTGCCCGCAGTTCTAGTGCATGCCAGACCAGACAAAATGAGACGTGTAGTATTTTTCTGGTCTGGAACGGACTGCGCTGGTGTGAACAGAGGCCAGAAATAGCATGGGGATACATTAGGATGCATTTTGGGTCCAAAAAAAAAGTCTGGTCTGGTCTGGAGATGATCTGGATGAGGTGTGAATGGGCCTGAAACTCCGTACCTCTGTAATGAGCTCTGCCAGTTTGAAAATTTGCAGAAGTCTGAGCTTTGCATCGGTGATCACGATTGCAATGCTTTCCAGGCTTGAATGCAAATATTAAAGAAATGCATATTTTTTTATTTTATATTTTTGATAATGCATTTCTTTAATTTTTGCAAAAGGTGAACTTATCCTTTAAAGAAATACAATGGACACTTGGATGAGCTATCGCCATATTGTGGTCTCTTTGTACTCTAATTTAGATGCGTCTATGACCAAGGTGGTTATACTTGACTACTGACCCTCTTATCCACTATAGAGCTCTGTTAAAGGAGAACTATGGGGAAAAGCCTTAACCCCATAGTTCTCCTTTTAAGGGGATTTGTGGAGACCCCCAGAAAGGATGGAAGGACTGTCCGTGTGTAACATGTTTGTGATAAAGACTGTGCAGTGCTATTCAACAAAGCAGCTAAAGAAATGACTTAAAACAGTGTACATAAAGTAATACCGTGTTTCCCCTAAAATAAGAAACTCTTTATATTTTTTTTGCCCCAAAAAAACACACTAGGTCTTATTTTAGCAGATGTCTTTTTTTTTTTTTTTTTAATGTGCGACAAAATGTACAACAATCTAAAGTTATCCGGTATCACTCCGCCTGTAACCGGCGCTATAAAGGAAGTATCGGCTAATGCGGCTCTGCTCCCTCCGCCGCCGCAGCCTTGCTTTCTACAGCGCTGGTTTCCTTTGCCATCAGGGACAGCGGTGCAGCAGTGAGGACATCAGACAGTGGACAGCGCAGTAAAGTACGGTACTGTAGGAGCCGCTGAGTATACCAGGTATTTCTTTCCCCCCTGCACCAATGTGCTGCCCAAATGTGGATCCACAGCACACCAACACACCTTTTAAAGGGTTTTATAACAGGTTTAATGGCTAACGCAGTAAAAGGTATAAAATAATGCAGTTAGTGGCTCACCAATCACATTAAACACAATCAATGTCAGGCTAAGGCACTCTGACACTCAGCAACCACGGCTATCTATTGCATGCATGGAAGCCTGCAGTGTCAGACTGTCTCAGAGGTTAACCCCAGGCCGAGATATAGTCAACAGTAATATCTCCCCTTTAGAAGTGTCGCACCCACTCTAAACTACTGGCCAGTAGTAATGTCCTAGGCTAGCCAACATTGGGGCCCATGCTGTGTAGCAGATGTAGAAAAATACATTGTCACAATGGCCAAAGGCCTCTCACCGCTCCCAAGGTTATCTTGGAAAGGAAGATGGCTGTCAGCAACAGATGGACGTCCCTCTTTCTTCAGACCGACACTTGGGAAGAAGGTGAGGTCATCTATGGTCTCTTGCAGCACATCTTTGCTCATCTAGGGTACCAGGCAACCATCTCCGTCGGCTCCACTCACTCAGCTGGGCTGGCTGGATCGGCCGTGCGACCAAGCCGCGATATCCCCGCCGCTGCCGCGTCGCTAGGCCTCAGTTCAGGCGCTCGGTCACAGTCTCTTCGTCTCAGCAGACGAACATCAGTCTTTCAAGCACTGCTGTACCAAGCCTGTGTGTCCCTGTCTGTCAGAGGCGACCACACAGCTCTGTTGCATGCAGTCTTAGATCACACTGTGTGACACAGATCTGTCTCCTTCAGATCACGGTCCCAGGCTGAGTAGCGCTCAGCAGTTGCAGCCCATAGTCCCTCTCCTTCCTCTCGCACAGCATCCTCAAGTTCCCCCTCACATGATACCACCAAACTAGGCCTTATTTTCAGGGTAGGTCTTATATTACAGGAATCTTTAAAAATAGTGCTAGGTCTCACTTTCGGGGTAGGACTTATTTTTGGGGGAAACACGGTTAATATACAGGGGTACAGGTAATATACAGGGGTACAGGTAATATACAGGGGTACAGGTAATATACAGGGGTACGGGTACTCCTAGAATGAGATCCTAATAGGTTGGACTTGATGGACTAATGTCTTTATTCAACCTCAAATACTATGTAACTTGAAGAGCCGCGGGAGAGGAGCCGCTGCTAGAGGAATCGAGGAGGGAGCAGAGCCGCATAAGCCAATGCCTTCTCTATAGCGACGGCTCCTGTCACAGGCGGAGTGATACCAAATGCACTCCGCCTGTGAGGAATCCATAGTGAAAGCGCGCTTCGCTTATTCTGGCCAGCAATTGGTTACCATATTGCTCTTGAAAAGGTACGGCAACCCTGATTGCTCTGATCAACATATTTTTCTACATGAATAAGGATTGTTGTACATAAAAAATAAATAAGACCTTCCCCAAAAATAAGACCTAGTGGGGTTTTTTTGAGCCAAAAAATAAATAAGACAGTGTCTTATTTTCGGGGAAACACGGTAGTAGTAGAGGACCTTCATTTAAAAGAGAGAGATAACTGACCTGAGAACTAACTTCAAGAGTCTCTTCCCGTGTAAAGCCGACACAGACTCCCAGCGTCTATAGCTGCCGAGAGTGCGTTTACAGGGGCCCGCTGCCAGCGACGTATGGAAAGGGTTAAATCTCAGATATCTAGGGTCTATCTGGTGTTCTGTTTGCCATTGCTGTGAGTGATGTCATCACGCTACGATCAATATAGCTGTCTAAGGTCCTCGGAAAGAAGATTCTGGAAGCCTAGGCAAAGCCAAATTATGGGAAACCAATCCTTTCACTGTAAGGTGGTGTAGATTTTGAACGACTGCTAATTAGTCCACCACTGGTCAGCCCAAGAGCTAACTGATGCTAAAAGAAATCTCCCAGAACCCCAAAACTTCCTTTATGGGTCTGTTGGTAACTCTTGCTACAGCAGGTGCCAAAGTGCATGCAGCTACTATCACAAATGGGGTTATTCACAAGCGGGTGAAGAGTTTGGAGAAGTGAACAATCTAGGACAACATCGCTGAACTGGAAAGATTCTCCCAATTCAGCTCAATTTCCGGTTCAGCGATGTTGTCCTAGATTGTTCACTTCTCCTGCCTTCTCCTAACCCTTCACACTTTTGTGAATAACCCCAAAAGTGGTTACACCAATTTAGCCTGACGTGTGCCAGGAAAGATAGTTGTCGGGTCATTTGGCGTGTTTGGTGCAAACCTAAGATAGCATTTCAGGAGATGAACCTCCTACCAACTGTGAAACATGGAGGGGCGTTTAGCTAACTTTATATAACAATTCCCTGCTACGGTTCTTCACATGGAGTGTTGCAGACGACAGTACTTTGGTAAAAAAATATTAAAACAGGTAAAAGTGGGACTTCTGCCCCAACTCAAGACCGTAACTGCAAAGTGAAAGAGATCTGGGACCACGGAGGAGGTTTTATGGACCAGAGGTAATCATGTTCAGAATGAGTGGTGGAAATGTTAAAGTTGAATTCCAGGCACAACATTTTTAATATCTTTTGGATTCGTAATTTTTCACTTATCTAAGCAGCGTGTCCTTAGTCATTGTCTTTGCTCTGATAATCATATACAATATAGAAGCTCCCCCCTGCGAGCCAGTCTTGCAGCAGAACCTCAACACAGCGATCTTGTCTCTACCCCTCTGTGTGCTCTTCCCATTTTGGGCTGTCATGACGCTGCAATGTCATTCAAGAAACCCAGTCTGAGGATTCTGTTGCATCATCATAGTTTGGGTTTTTTGTTTGTTTGTATGAACACAGGGGGTGGGAACACTAGCGTGGTGCTGAGATCAGAAAATGCCCAGGTACATAGCGCCGATGGCAGCGCTTGAAATTTTTTAAATGACTTTGACTGCCTGAACTCCCGCACTTCCTGAGAGCCTCAGGCAGCCTACTCGGGACGTTGCGGTAGCGGTCTTTGACATCTACTCCTTCCCGAGACCGGCACAGCCCTGGAGAGCCCCACATGCAGTCCTAGTGACACCCAGACGCAGCTCTGGAGAGACCCAAACACAGCCCTGGAGAGAGCCACATGCAGCTCTGGTGATACCCAAATGCAGCTCTGGAGAGACCCACATGCAGTCCTGGTGACCAGGCCCGGCGCTACCGCAAGGCAAGTCAAGCGGCTGCCTGAGGGCGGAAAAAAATTAATGCACCTTCGCCTGTGTAGGCAAAAATCCTTGCACTGGTCCTGCTGGTGACACGCAAACGCAGCTCTGGTGAGACCCAAACGCAGCCCTGGAGAGAGCCACATGCAACCCTAGTGACAGCGAAACAGCCCTGGAGAGACCCACTTGCAACCCTAGTGACACCCAAGCGCAGCCCTGGAGAGACCCAAACGCAGCTCTGGTGAGACCCAAACACATCACTGGAGAGACCCACTTGCAACCCTAGTGACACCCAAGCGCAGCCCTGGAGAGACCCACATGCAGCCCTACTGACATCCAAACGAAGCTCTGGTGAGACCCAAACACAGCACTGGAGAGACCCACTTGCAACCCTAGTGACACCCAAGCGCAGCCCTGGAGAGACCCACATGCAGCTCTGGTGAGACCCAAACACAGCCCTGGAGAGACCCACATGCAACCCTAGTGAGACCCAAACACAGCTCTGGAGTGGCCCACATGCAGCTCTGGTAAGACCCACATGCAGCTCTGGTGAAACCCAAACACAGCCCTAGAGAGCCCCACATGCAGTCCTGGTGAGATGCGAAAAACGCATCTGTGGAGCGCCCGGCACCTGCCAGTACAGCCCTGGAGAGACCCACACGCAGCCCAGTGACACCGAAACGCAGCCCTGGTGAGAAGCGAATGCAGTCCTGCAGTTGCTGTATAATCATGGATTTCTGAGATTTGTAGTACTCTATTGCCGGTTGCCATTCTCCATTGCTGTATAATCATGGATTGAGTTACAGTTCTTCATATATAAATATATATGTATATATATATATATATAAATATAAAGAAACTGCCCTGAAATCATCAGTCTGTATTGTTTTAGAAAAAATTTCACATGTCCAATTTAAGAACAAGTATCGGTAATTGGTATCGGGAAGTACCTCCTACCAATATACAGACATCTCAACTCTCCCGGATGTTCCAGGAGTCTCCCGCTATTAGATATCGGCTCTGGGACACTCCCGGGAGTGAAACATTTTCTCCTGGAAAGGTTTACTCTGCTTGATCTAGCGTGCTGTCTGTTTTTTTTTTTTTTTACATCGGGGTCGCCATCAGTCAGAGAAAAAAAACAACAACAAACGGCATAGGAACTAATAGCTAGATTGCTATTGGCAGGGAAAGCACTTGTACTTGGTCTTGAAGAAATGGTATCCGGACATTTCTACTTAGAAGTGACTTTTGGCTTATCAGAAGAAAAATTATTGTGGGCGGAGTTCAGCTGTCAGCCTGGCGTTACATACAGAGAACACGGCCCACCTACTCAGAAATGCAGTTTTTCATCCAGACTTCATGTAATGCACCAGCCCAAAAACACTCCCTGGAGGGGGAAATATGGCGACCGCCCTTTGTGAAGGAAGCATTGCCATTGAGGCTGTTACTTCTCTTCAAGGAAAGCCTCCTCAGGGGCTGCTTAGAAATGAAGCCGTGTTCTTGTTTTAACCACTTTAACGGGCCGCCGTCTATAGACGTATTGCGGCCCCGGAAGTGGTTAATAATACCATAGACATGTCAGGTGATTGTGAAATACTGACACTTGCAGAGCGTTCACTTCCTGCTTTGAAAGGGCAAAATGACTTCAGTTTGCCAAAGCAATGCACACTGGGATTGCCTCATCATCAGCAGAGCATTGCTGGGAAATCTCATCTGTAATCTCAAGAGATCTCAGAGAAAGACATTTACCTCCCCTGAGATGATGTGCATGGTCACATGTCCTAGTCACATGTGCTGAGTTCCAGGAAGTAAAGGGAGGTGGATTCATTTGCCCTTACTAAAAATGGCCACTGTCAGAATACTGGGAATGAAAAGAGAAATAAGAAATGCAAAGAATACAAAGCCGGCAATTATCTAGAAGTATCTGTGTGTAGATTCTCATCACATCATTTCTAAAGGTGTGTTTGTTGTTATTTTGGGGTAAAGGTCCGCTTTAAGTAGCCAATGAGATTTCAGCAAATAGATGTGTCTTGCGTTTACATGCGTTTTAACCTCTTGCCGTCCGCCCGTTAAGAAAAAACGGACGGACGGCAGACTCCTATCTGAGGGTTGCCAGACGGCATTTTTTTCCTGCTCGTGCGCGCCCCCTAGCGCGCGCACGGGCATCCAGCACGCGAAAATGACAATTGCGCTACACATGTTACATATCGCCGCGAACGTCGCAGTGAAAGAAATCATTTTAGGACCATCAGTCACTGATAACACTAAACTGATGAGCGGTAGAAGCTTTTAATGCGTCGCCTATGGCCAATTTTGGGTAATTTAGTTTTTTTGAGGTTTCGCGCGCGTGCGATATTTTAAGTCTTGACATGTTTGGTGTCTCTTTACCCGACGTGACCCCGTCTTTTATATTTTACCAAAAAATTGGGAAATTATAAATGTTTTATCATTTAATATAGGGGAAACAGTTTTTTTTTTTTTTAATTTTTAATTTTTCCTTAATATAGTAATAAGCTCTATGTGTCCCCAAAAAAGGGTATAAAATTAATTTCAGTACAGCGCTGCATGACGGAATAAATGTCAGTCAAAGTACCGCAGCGCTGAATACTGAAAAATGGCCTGGCCAGGAAGGGGGTTTAACACCGCGGATGTCAACTGGTTAAAGCTAAAATTGTTTCTTGGACGCGCCTGACTTCCATTTTTTCTATAGGCAGCTAAAGTGACTGCATCTAAACGCAAGGTGTGAATCGATCCATTGCAAACCATTAGATAAATTTAGAAAACCTGGTGCAATGACACTTTATATTCAATTAGAAGTCTGTGGTGACTTCCATGTCTGTCAGAAGCCGCTCTGCTGCTTTTTTTTCCCCCTGGTTTGTCCTTCAGGTTACAAGCTGTTGCTGTGCAGATTTACCTCAGTTGCTGGGCAGATCTTCAGACAGCCAAGCAACAGGATTGGTGACAGATCTTTTGGCGGGAAAACAGCTGGTCAATGAGTGCAACCTTTCCTGTCTATGGTCACTTCTGTCAGTGGGCGGAGTCAGCAGTTACCTCAGGACTGGCAGCTGGATTCACCTCAGGATAAGCTTCGGCCATCATTTGACCTGCTCCCCCCTTCTCTTTTTACCCTTCTTGCCACCAATCGTTATGAGGTAACGTCACCCACTTTGTGACTGGTAAATGGTCATTTTGGTTGGTGTAAGGCAAACTCCGGCCCTCCAGCTGTGGTGCAGCTACAAATCCCATGAGGCATGGCAACACTCTTGACAGTCACGGGCATGACTCCCAGAGGCATTATGGGATTTGTAGTGTCACCACAGCTTGAGGGCCGGGAGTTTGGCTACACCTGGTGTAAGGTATTGCTGCTTGAGCCTTGAAGACTAAGCATGGCGGTTTGGTAATGTTTAACCTTGGTTCTGTTTGGAGACGACAGTCTATTACATGCTAAAATGTATTTAACCTGGAATTCCTTTCACTTCCTGTCGTGGCTTTTGGACAGGAAGTGAAGGGGAATGTCCCTTAGTCTAAAGCTTCCATTGTATGTTATGTAACCAGTTGAAGTCTTCCAATTCTGATATCAGTGTCTTCCAAGGGATATAAAAAAGAAATGGTGGAATGTGCGGGTATTGCAGAAATTTACTGAAAATATATTATTTTAGCCGTGATAGAAACTTTAAATGACCCAGCCAGAACACTCTTCCATGAACCGGAAGTCCTCTTTAAACCTCTCCTCTCTCCCCTCTCTCCTCTCTCTATAGTGGGCCGCATTACAATCACGTCACATGACACCAGATCACGTCACTCAGAGACGTACGCTTTCCAACAAAGACAAGACGCCAGCGACTACGCATTTCAACCAATCAGCCGTCACTGACGTAGATGACCGGCGGTGCAGCCAATGGCAGCCTAAGGAAGGCTGATCAGGGAGGACAGTACTTATTGGGGAGGGCGGAGTTAGTGCCTGCAGGTTGCAGCTGAGCTACAGGATGGCGGGTAGAGGAAGAGGCGGCTCGGGAGGTGACGGTGCGGGGAGACGGGTCTACATACACACCGGGGGGGGAATGCGAGAAGCAGCATGTCCTGCCGGCCACTGCCTGTGTGTGTGTTTGTTTGTATGGCAGAGGCAAAGCAAGGCATATGTGGCTGTATGTGACATGGCTGGCAGGCCATGCTGTATGTTGTTGCTGGAGGGCCACTGCTCGCTTGCTGTCACATGTGCTCTTTGTACTGTCCTTTGTCCTCGCCCCTAGATTTCCATGCTCTATGTTATTAGGAGGATCCTGATCCCCTCTGTATATTGGTAGGAGGATCCTGATCCCCTCTGTATTTTGTCCGCATATAATGGTAGGAGGATCCCGACCACCACTCCGTATATATTGGTAGGAGGATCGGTAGGAGAGGTTGGCTTATTGTCCAACAAGACACCCATTAGAGGGGCGGATGGCTCAAGAAATGGAGGCCTCCATAGCCAAGTGACAGCAACCTTATATGGGAAGGTGGCAGCAAGTGTAGATTTAGATAAAGCACGTGTTCGCTCTGACATTATTTTTATCTAGACACTATATATTCTACAGTTTTGCTGTTTTGTCTTTGTGACCTTTTGTAAGCCTTTGTGCCTAGACCTGTCTGTCAGCAGTTGTATGTCTGAGTCCTTACAGGTGCCTCTTCATGGCTTCATTCATTCCTCCTATTCACCTCCGCTATACCTTTTCTTTTCCTGCAACAGAGCCTGCTCCAGTGAGCTCCACCTTCTAATTAGTCAGCAGCAATATTTCAGCCGCAGCTTCAGTGTCATTCATTTTATTGAATGGTCCAGGTTTAGTTCCTTCCGTTTTCCTTTGCTTGTTATTTAACAGGTAACGTTCTATAATGCAGTACCTTTCAATGCCATGCAAAGGAAACTAGGGGACCTTCAGTAAGTAGATATTTTGATAAATTGTTGTAACATTTACCAGAAAATCCATTTTAGTTCTTTTTTTTTTTTTTAAATCTTTTTTTGCATTTTTATCTATTTGATGCTCTGCTGTATTACTTTTATTGTGTATTTTATTGATTTTAGTAGAGGAATATATTGCTTGAAAGAGAATACGAAATCATTAAAGCGGACCTTAACCTTAAAAATTACCCCAGCATGCAGCTCCGATAAGCTGATATGAAATCACCACACATTCATTAAACATTCTTTTACTTACAATTACTGTTTTTCCACTTCCTGGTCCTCTCAGGCATAAGTGATGTCATGTGCCCCAGCGTTGCATCCTGGGAAAGTTGCATCAGCAGAGAATTGCTGGGAAATCTCATCTGTAATCTCAGGGAAAAGCATATCCCCTGAGATGATGTACATGGTCACATGTGCCAGAGTTCCAGGAAGTAAAGGTCCCCACCAAAAGTGGGAACCGCCCACCCCCCTGCTTCAGCGCTGTACAATCTGTACACCACACTGCAACGCAGCAATCTGCATCTAGAATAATGTTTGCAAATGGCAAGCACTCATTGGTCAGCACATTTACCATGACCATGCTGGCCAATGAGTGTTCGCCATTTGCAAGCATTGTTTTTCGATGCTGGGCTGCAGTGTTGAGAGTACAGATCGTATACTGGCTGCAGCAGAGGGTAATGGCCCACACACCTTACAATTTATCTGCAGATTTTCTCTGGTCAGATGGAAAAGGTGCAACAGATTCCTCCATCTACACTTAGCTGTGTGGATGGAGTAATCTCCACCTGGGCCAATCTGTTGCACTTTTTCCATCTGACCACAGAAAATCTGCAGATAAATTGTAAGGTGTGTGTGTGTGGGCACCTTAACTCTGGGTGAAACAAATTAATATTCAGGGGACAGTCTGTCCAATCAAGGTGGGAGGGCATGTCGGACCTTTGCAGAGAGACCGCTGCTTTAACACAGAGCAAGGGTCCTTCTCAGCAGCATATTGGCAGGGGACAGGTTTCTTTTTACACTTGGAAATAGCTGCTTTGTACAAAAAAAAAAACTGTAAAGGCCCATTCACAAATCCCATGAGTTAGGCTCTACCTGTAATTTGTATGATGCATTGGTTACCTATCTTTTGGGGATTTCACTGGTTGTTGTCAATGCGGTTTGCTCCTGAAAAACCAAAAATTCTGCTGGCTCCTGAATTAATGTGTCCACCCCTGTAGTAATGGTTGCACCGTAACATTCATTATCAAAATGAAAGCCACCACAACTTGCTGCACTCGGACAGGTGCACCTCCACCACTCGTTACAGCAACACGATGGTGTGCCCATACACCTAACGATTAACACCCGATTTGCGATTGCGTTTTTGTAAGAAAATTGCACAGTTGATGAGTAATGCACAACCGCATTTACTGTACAACCGTTCGACTTGTTGTCTTTCCAGCAGGCTAGAAAACTTCTGTCAAATCGTACGAAATTCGACAGATTACTGGCGTTTTCGTACGGAAAGATCACACCAAGAACACTGCTCATGCGCAAACAAAAGTCCGTTCTGTCAATCGGTGATATTGCTAACGAACGCTAATTGAAATCCTCAATGATCTGTGCATGATGGGGCAGTTGTACGAAACTCATACGATGGTTCAATCGTACGAAACAATTTAATGGGCTGGTTGTAAGGTGTATAGGCACCTTACAACCATGGCACGACTTTCATCCTGCGATGATTGTAAGGTAATTAAAAGCCCGTACGATCTGCCCATCTTGGAAAGGGCGATCATCACAAGCCCTCACCGCTGAGGGCTTTCCGATTAACCCCTTCGTGACTGACGACGTACAGTGTACGTCGCCAGCATCAGGGCTGTTTAAACAGACTCCCGGTGACTTTTGCCGCCGGGACTCTGTTTAAACTTGTAGAGCCGACTGTCGGCTTTACAACAGAAGCGATCCTGGCGACTTACCGAAGAAGTTTTTCAGGCCTAAAATGTGGAATATAACATGGGTACAAAAATGGAAAAAAGGGCCTCAGTCATGAAGGGGTTAAGCCAATGCTGAGCGGGCATTGTGCGCTTGTGCACACCGGCCCGTGCGGCATTTGTCTCCCGAGAACGCCACTAACCAGGGTTTTCAAGCCTGCTCGGGAGACAAAAGACGTGCGACCATACAGTAGAAACGGTCGCACGCCTTCCATACACCTGCCGATTATCGCGGGATCACCCGCGATTATCGTACGATAATCGTAAGGCGTATGGGCACTTTAAGTCTTTGCATTCCTTTTTGTTGCTGCGCCTGGAATGTATTTAGTTGATTAAATTGAAGTTTGGTTTTAAGATATATTTAAAGCTTTTGAGATGAATGCAGTTTGATAGATTTTGTCTTTTCCCTTGAGGCGAAGGTGGTGTGGTTTTTTTCTTTTTATTTTTTTTATTGTATGAGATGATCTGACCTAGGGGTGGCCATGTACAACCCAATACAGGCAAGCATCACTTTGAAATGGCTGGTGGTTTATGACCTAGTTGGGGGTTTATGACCTAGTTGGGGGGTTTATGACCTAGTTGAGGACAGTTAAAAGCCTCTCTGGACAGAGGTGCATGTTGTTGCAAAGGGAGACTTTCTGAACAAATCCTGCAAGCTGGAGTGATCTTGTATAGCCCCATACAGAAGATTCCCTTGCAGGGTCGTATGGAGCCACCCTTGTCTGTGCTAGTAAGTGTATGTGTCTCCAAAAACGCATAGATACAGCAAAGCAGGCAATTTCTCTTTCTCCTCTTGCCTTTTTAAGACCTATTTCCACTTATCAATTAATCACACAATTGAAAATTGGATTATTCATAAAAGGTTAAGTATTCAGACAGACCTGGAGAAGGGAAGACCTTAAGGGCCTGTTCACACGACGCCCGTTTTGTGTGCTGACCGGCTCCGTACGCTGCTGCACTCAAAATGCATCCCAATGTATCCCTATGTGTTTTATGGGCTCCAGTTCTCACGTGCGCAGTCCGTTCAGCTTACGACAGAAAAAATACTGCATGTCACATTTTGTCCGGTCCGGAAACGCAACGAAAACGCAATGCAGCTAAGGGGGGGAAAAAAAGAAGAAATTGTATTCTTGCTCCACTTATTATGATGTCATCAACGTTGACAAAAAATTAACTCCGCATCCGGACCGAAAACGCATCAAAAACGCACTGCATCAGCAGCTCCACGTCTGCTGATCAGCACCTGATCTCATGTGAACAGGCCCTAATAGATGAGACCTGTAGTTTTACTGACTGACCTTGAGAGAGATGTTTCGGGGGCAGACCCGGGAAAAGGAGGCCTGTTGTTTCGGGGGCAGACCCAGTAAAAGGGAAAATGCTTCTTTGTTTTATTTACCACTTGTAGAGTGTGCAGTATCATACATGGAGATTAGTCTCTGGGTACTGCACACACCTGTTACTGCTCAGGGTCCCCCAGCAAAGAGGAATGCCCCTGAGGGATTACTCTCGGTCATGACATAGGCTGGCAGATGGAAAATGCTTTTTAAGTGACAGGCCTTGAGAAAATAGTCCACATTGTCTCCAAATGTCAGTGTTTTTAGTTGTTGTTGTTTTTTTTTTTGCACAATGTGGTTATTGCAACTAAGACCTCAGTGAATTGCCATGTCTGTAACCTTAGGTTTGCTGGCCGTTTGTTCTCTTGAATTTTCCCAGTATCACCGTAGACCATATACCGTCCTATTGGCAGTAGAATGTACAGGATGAGGTTCAGGTACATAATAATAAAATAATGTGTTGGATTCAAGGAGCATCAACGTTCTACATTTATATGGAAGAAAGTACTCACTACATTCCTGCGAGCATGAGCAAATCACTCCACGCCTGTTTTAAGGGAGAGATCTGCCCACGTGTGGCCACCCTAGGTTGTTATCTCTACAAATTTTGTTTTGCTGCGAGGGTTGAACCAAGTTCTCAATTTTTGGAGACTTCTCTCCCATAAATGAATAACGCCATGCTGCTGTTTACAGTATTTCGGGTAAATATGGGATTCATTTGTACAAGGGAACAGCTGACGCATGAAGTAAATCCGGGATGCACAGGTAACTGGTAGTATGTTTCTCCGTTTCCTCCTCCTTCCAGCATAGACCTCCACCAGCCAGAAGGTGAGACCTTACTGCAGTAAATGCTAACTGGTTATGGCATTTTGATTTGCTAGTGAGATATATAGATCCTGTGGGGTTAATACAAGAATTCTGATTACGCCCCTATATATGGGAGAGAATAAAGCCGTTCACATGCATCAATATACCGTATATTTTCACAAAAGTGGGACTAAGTGAGGAGATTGGGGGGGTCCCATCAGACAATTGGACATTTCACTGCCAAGTAATCTGGTTCTTTAGCGGGGTGGGTAGACGTATCTACCAGACGACTGCTTTCATGGTTCTTCCCTCAGTAGCAAATCATTGCCACTTACTGAATTGGATGTCAGGCTTCCAAAATTTCCATTTTTTTCCCTCAGGTATCATCTGATTGGTTGTTCTTAGTTAAAGAATATAGGATTCTGTAATTTTATATTTGCAATTGCATCATTTTGACTTTTTCCTACAGTGATCTCGTTTCTCTTTGCTGCCCACTCTGCTGCTAGCTGTCAGTTTGTCTTTCTGTGGCTTTCCAGGCTTTAGTTAGAATGTAACTCCAAGTTTATGATGAATTTGATGCTGTAAAACAGGGCGGTTCATTAACAATGTTTATAAATTGTGTTCATTACCTCCATTTGAAGTGTTCCCAGTAGCTATTTTAAAGCTGAGCTCTAGGATACTGAAATATTGTCCTCGTCCAAGAGTCGTGTGTATTCCTTTTGGAATCTTGGTGAGGTTTGTGTAGAGTAATCCAGTGTGACACTTGGAGCTTTCTGTAATAAAGACCGTTCACTGCTGCGTGCTCTCCTTGTGCAGTGTGACTGGTCTTGTCTACGCCCCCTCTGTAATAAAGACCGGTCACTGCTGCGTGCTCTCCTTGTGCAGAGTGACTGGTCTTGTCTACGCCCCCTCCTGTAATAAAGACCGGTCACTGCTGCGTGCTCTCCTTGTGCAGAGTGACTGGTCTTGTCTACGCCCCCTCCTGTAATAAAGACCGGTCACTGCTGCGTGCTCTCCTTGTGCAGAGTGACTGGTCTTGTCTACGCCCCTCCTGTAGTTTTCTGCAGAGAGCCTGTAGTGGGTGGGATTTGTTGGGTCCCTCCCACAGCTCTCAATGGCATTTACTAATGCTATCCATTTAGGTATCTTGTTTGTAATACAGTTGTGATCAAAATTATTCAACCCCCATTGCAAATTAGGTTTATTAGCAAAATGTACAAACTTTTGTTTTCAGAAGTCGTCCTGGAAGATTCTACAGTGGCCATCACAGCCACCTGACTTGAACCCCATAGAAAATCTCTGGAGGGATTTGAAGGAGGTTGCAGCACGCAAACCTATGAATATTAGTGAACTAGAGGCCATAGCTCATGAGGAACAGGCTATGATTCCTCAGGAACGCTGCCAGAAGTCGGTGTATCTCATTTGTAGGAGGTCATAACAGCAAAATGGTGCTCTACTAAGTACAAAAGTTGTTTGCTATGAAGGGAATAAATAATGTTGAGGCTGCAGAAGTCATTCGAAGTTGCATTTTCAGTTTAATTTGGGGAACCCACTTGAAGCATTCGTTGTGTTCACCTATTTCAATTGCTTTTGTTTGATTTGTTCATTGCAAACTAATGAAAGTTTTTTTGTAAATTTTGCCAATAAAGCTGATTTTCAATGGGCGTTGAATAATTTGATTACAACTGTATTTAACATTCTGTGGGGTTTTTTTTTTGCCCACGAGCAAGTACACTCTCACAATCTATTTATTTTTTATGCCTCGCATGCAATGGGTAATGAAGGCTATTCATAAAATGTTTTATTTTCCTGCCCTGGTTTATAGTATCAACTTTAGAGTATCAGAAAAGTGTATAAAGTTGGAGTAACCCTTTAGATAAGTTATCACAGTCCATAAGAAATTATGATTTAAAAAACATCTTTCCTACTGTTCTTTTGAAGGCTATGATTATACGTATGACTATGGTCATGATTCTGCTGGCTCATTCAATTTTGTATCAGAGTCCTGGATGACCTCATGTCCGATGCCCTCTAATGATGGAGCAAAACATTTGGGACCTGGCAGAGATAGGTAACATGGACGGACATCCGCTGAGGATGCAATGAGATGGTTTTTGTGAAAACTGGAGGAGATGATCGAGAACTTGTTAGGACAGAATTATGACCATTGCTGGGTTGTTGTTTTTTGGCTCCAAGGCTTTCAAGTTGATTGTCATTTTCCTGGATCAGTAACTCCTCAGTTACTGAATCTACAAACAAAATGGCAGTCATGTGGCCTGTACCTTCAGCAGCAATGGCAGCTTCCGCACTTCTGTCCTCACAGATCCACTTTACTGTGAACTTGTCACTGTTTATAGTGTTTGCAACGTAGACTATGAATTAGGAACAGTAAGCCATGAACCTGAAGTTGAGGGAACCACAACGTCTCTGACTTCAGAGCCCCATCACATCCTGTGCCATCCCACTGTCCACCTATGCACATCTCTATCCACTGAGGGGCTCTTTTGGACAGTAGGGTGGCAAGAGGTATGTTGAAGCTCTGAATTCAGAAAAGCCAATGCCTCGTCCTTCTTGAGGAGGGTGGCCAGGCTCATGGGATCCTCAACAATACAGAAGATAACTGGTGCATAGCTACACGTATTTATGGTGCTCCTTAAAGTAAAAAAAAATCCATTAATTTGGTTTTGGCAACTAGCACTACACATAGCAAAGATTTTTAGCAATCTTCAGATTCTTAGCTGCTTCTGTTGTGAAGATCCTCAGAACTACGCCTGTGTAGTAGCTTGGTATAAACCAGGGGTAGCCAAACTTCGGCCCTCCAGCTGTGGGTAACTACAAATCCCATGTTGAATCTCTCTCCAGGAGTCATGTCTGGCTTTGAGAATCTTGCAATGCCTTATGGGATTTGTAGTGCTACCACTTCTGGAGGGCCGATGTTTGGCTACCCCTGGTATAAACACTCGATTGGTCCCAGAGTTGTAACAAAAGGAACATTTTTCTTTTCCAGCACCTCTGTAGGTTTAAAGTTAAGTAATCACCTGAGCTAAAAAGCTCATTACGGAGCAGAGGATGCCTGAACATTAAAGGTGGCCATACACTCTACAACCATCGCAAGACTTTAGTCTTGCGATGGTTGTAAAGGGATTAAAAAAATCATACGATCTGCCTATCTTGGACAGGCAGATCGCACTCTCGATCATCGCAAGCCCGCCCCCCTGAGGGGGGGCTTCCGATGACCGCAATGCTGAACGGGCAGTGTGCGCGTGCGCACACCGGCCCGTTCAGCATTTTATCTTCCAAGCACCGTTCTAACCAGCCGAGAATCGTACGATTCCCGGCTGGTTTTCGAACATGCTGGTTCGACAGAAGACGTGCGATCGTACAGTAGAAACGGTCGCACGTCTCCGTTCACACTGCTCGATTATCGTACGAAAAACCGATCGCATACGATTATCGTACGATAATCGTGCAGTGTATGGGCACCTTTACCTTCAGCTCAATGAGCAATCAAAAGGGCGGGTGATCATTTAAACTTCTATTGGTGTTCCAGTGAAGCAAACAGGCCCTGTCTTGTAATAAGAGGAACAGTGCTTCCCCAGAACCCTTGTTGCATGATCACCAGAGATGGAAGGCTCTCTGACAGAGCTAGAAGTAAACATTTTAGGCATCCCCAGCTCTGTGAGCCAATAACAGAAGTAGGTAATCCTCTACCGAGTACAGGGGAACAATCAGTCCCCTTCTTGTAATAGGAAAAAAAAAGTGTTACCCCCAACACCCTTGTAGATGGTCATTTGATCACCTCAGATAGAAAGCTCTCTGAGCTTGAGGTAAAATTTTAGGGATCCCCAGCTCTTTGAAGCAGATAGTCATGTGGTCTTCCACGGGGGCAACAATCGATAGCATTCTTGTAATACGAGGAACCATGTTTCCCCCGCACCCTTGTTGATGGTAACATGATCAGCAGAGATGAAGGGCTGTCTGACAGTTGGCACATGTCTAAAATTTTACCTCAAGCTCAATGAGCAAATCACATAAACAGGGAAATGGATTTTTGAAGGTTTTCTGTATAAAAACAGTTTAACCCTTTCGCTGCCAAGCCCTCGAACATTTTTCAAATCAGCTGGCCGAGCCATTTTTGAATTTTCTGCAATTTTTTTCCTATTGATTTGATTTTCCACTGCTGCGTTGTTAGCGTTTGTAAAAGACCCCCCAAACCATGTATTTTCTGAAAGCGCAGGCCCGGTAGCATAAATAGATGGTGATACTAAATTTGTAGGCCGTGCGATAATTGCGCAAATGTTTCTCAAATTAATATTAAACCGATAAAAATACACAATTCAATTGATAAAACACACTAAAATCACTATCAGCGCACAAAAAATAATAATTTTCTGACTAAATCTAAAAGATAAAACTGTATTGAGTTAATAAATAACAAATATTTGCAAATTTGAAATTGGGCCTTTTTGCGAAAAGGTAAAAAAATTACGGTACGCAAAACTGTAAATAAGCAACTTATGTTAAAAAAAAATGTCACGCTGTGTTGGTGTTTGTGTTGTGATAAAATGATACAGGCGTATATTTATTGCAACACAAAGATCACAACGCATGGCAATGCGTCACAAAGCTTTGCCATGCGCTGCCACAGTTAATGTATAATACATTAAAAAAATCATGCACTGTGATGCGTTCTAACAACGCACTGCAGCGCATGTGCATGGCGTACACCTCAATATGTGTATGTTATGTGGTGGGAGGGAGGGGTTGTGCTTTTTTTTATTTTTGTACACATTTTTTTTTTTTATTTATTTTTTTACATTTTCTATTTTTTAATAATTTTGTATGTGTTCGTACGGCATACTGAGCTGGCCAGCTGGAAGCACTTTTGTAGGTCCGTATGCCATACGTCCTTGGCAGCGAAAGGGTTAAGGAAAGATCGCAGTCTTGCTGTGTTTGCAGAGAAGCCGCCTTTGACTCGGGGCTTTTGAAGTCCTAGAAAATCTTGCCAAAGTTGGCTTCTAAATTAAACAGAAATTGTATTTTTTTTTTTTTTTAATGGCATTAAATTCAACAGAAATGTAGTTTTTTTTTGTTTTTGTTTTTTTAAGCATTTGGATTTATTAGATATATTATATTCAGTGACAGGTTCACCATAAAGTTTGGTGATGATAAGGTTCCAGTTTTCATTTTCTTCTGTTCTGGAAGAATGACAGCTGGAGTATTGATATAAACACGTCTTTCCTCCAGTTTTATTGTATGGCCATGTATGTCTGAGTTGTTTGTATGATTGAATGCATTTTAGCAGCAATGGCTATTATGGATATAGCGTGTGGGGGTGTATGATCTAATTTAAAAAAATATATATATTTTATACATTGCTGCATTTCATGTCTTTATTCCATGGCATTAGTAATTTGATAAATGCTAGGAAATTGAGAAGGATGGTTCATTTTCTGAATTAAATGTAAATAAAAGTGCAGGGCACTAATAGCAAATGATTAAATGTAACCCTATATGCCTGGTAAGCAAATGTCTTTCTTCACATTGTTTGGCCAGTATGAGGTCTACATAGCGCAGTGGTTCTCAAACTGTGGGCCTTTACCCAACCTTTTTGCTTCTACTAATACCAACGATGGAGTACAATTCCTTTCCATGACACCAACTATGGGGCAATATTCTTCCTCCCACTAACAAAACAGGCACTAGGATATTTCTTACTCACACTTCTCACCAGCCCTGGGGCATTGTTTACTCCCAATGACCATGGATGAAGGGGCATTTTATTCTCCCTCTGACCAGTCCAAACCCCTCCTTCCCTCACCGTGAACTCAGCCTTTGTTTAGAAGATTTGAGGACCCCTGCCATAGTGTGTTTGTATAGTGTTCTTACATCAAGGAAGGGCAGGGTCTTCGCTGTAGGTGTTGGCTTTATTGGCACAGACTCTCATCTCCTTCCCTGAATAGAAACCCAACTCTCCTTTTTGTCCCGTGTAGATGCAGTGCTGACCTCATACAGACCAGGCAGGGCAAAGGAGGTCTTCTGCTTAGCAGAGGCAAAGGGTTACACTTAATTACTTCCAAAACACATTAAAGCTATTGAGGCCCTTGTACTTTTGTATGAAATTGCTCTAATCCTCCAGTATTAATTTACTTTTGGGTGCAGGTTAATTGGAGAACTTTCTATGTCATGTTTTGGCAAATGCTGAAGACACTGTATATCCACCGAATATTTTCCATTGCAATCTCCTCTCCTTACTGCAAATATTCTGTGTTGGTCTGACTGATTTCAGTGGTGACCTTCTGATACATTGACTGGCACAGCAATCGTAGTAGTGACAGGAGGACAGTATCAGGGTCACTTCATTATAGAGGAGCTTGCAATTTGTTAAAATGTAAAAAAAAATTTCCTATTCATCTTCCAGGACATCACAGGAGTGATGGGATCCATCCACCTAAAGCATAATAAATAAAAGGGGCCCTCACTCATAGCCACCTCCAGTTATTGGGTTTCATCTGGCCTAACGGGAACATCAAAAACCATTTTGTTATTTTTCAATAGGCCTTTGTGCTAGTTGCAGGGGCTTCCCAGTATATGTTCCTCCGTGATTTCAGGGACAGTGGACATGGAGGGGATGCATGCTTGGGCTTGTCTTGGCTAGAATTTTTTTTTAGTTGTTGGACCCTTCTTCCCCGTAAACCTTCTTTTTTTTTTTTTTTTTCTCAAAGATCCCTTCATTTACAAACTATTATACCCATTGGCACAGAGGCTCTAGTTGAGCCCTCCATTAATCACATTTGCTCAGGTCCTGAGTTCTCCCCTGTGTTGCCTCTGGTGGTGTTGGGTAAGGGGGGAGCCGCTAGTGGTCAGCTATGCACCCTTTGTATGCTGCTAAGTAAGTAGTAGAGGGGGGTTTGGTCCTGAGGCATTCCTGGCTCTTGTTGGATGGGGCTCTCGCAGTTGTAACAGCTCCTTTTGCGTGGGGCCTGTGTTGACAAGTATCTCTCTATAACAAGGGCCTCCTCAAATCAACAGCAGTGGGGTGGAGTTGTCGGTACTGGTGCCGATGTCCACAGACACCATGGAGGGAGTGCAAGCGGGTGGCGATGGAGCTGTCAGTGGTCATGAACCTGGAGCTTCCCCTTAAATCCCAGGAGTGTTCTATCAGGCTTCCCCTGGTCAACAATGCTACACCATGTAGATCTGGTTTACATGAGATAACAGCCTTCTGTGGTTGCATCAGGGCTCTTTGTGTTATGTTTTAGGCAATAGTCCTAACCGACATAAACACGATATGCCTATTCCTATGTCAAACTAGTAATATAAAATGGTTTTTGCAACAATTACCAACAGGCTTCCCACATCAAATCTATGCATAAGCACTGCATAGACAAACTGGTGTTTGATGCATCCTCATTACCACATGCAGGTGTTGGACTTCTGATTGCACTGGTGTGAAGCCTCTAGGCTAAGAGCCGGGTCACAGCAGCTCCAGTGCGTTCCGGCATGGTTCACTGCTGAAACGCACTGGAGCGCATCCCGGCCAGCTTCCTGCAGGAGAAGGCGTGCATTGAAGTCAATGGCACCATAGCCACACACCCCTCCCGCAGTGCGATCGCTTACACTAGAACGCATGGCATATCAGTGCCTGCGTTCAGGTCCAGTGCAATCTGAAAAAATGCTGCGTTCAATCGCACTGTGGTGCTATTGACTTCCAAAGCACCACAACGCCCCCCCCCCAGCCCCTAATGCAGGAAGCTGGCTGGAATGTGCTCCAGTGCGTTCCAGCAACGAAATCATGCTGGAACTCACCGGAGCTGATGTAAACCGGCCCTAAGGGCTGTTGCAGATCTCGGCGATACCTGAGACGTGCGATCGTGCTTTTTTTTTTTTTTTGACACTTTCACCTTCTCTTCCTTTTTTATCCAATCAGAAAGAAACAAGCTTTTCACCATCTGGTTGTTAAAAGGTGCCTCTTAAGGTGCCCATACACTGCACGATTATCGTACGATAATCGCATGCGATCGGTTTTTCGTACGATAATCGAGCAGTGTGAACGGAGACGTGCGACCGTTTCTACTGTACGGTCGCACGTCTTCTGTCGAACCAGCATGTTCGAAAACCAGCCGGGAATCGTACGATTCTCGGCTGGTTAGAACGGTGCTCGGAAGATAAATGCTGAACGGGCCGGTGTGCGCACGCGTACACTGCCCGTTCAGCATTGCGGTCATCGGAAGCCCGCCCCTCAGGGGAGCGGGCTTGCGATGATCGAGAGTGCGATCTGCCTGTCCAAGATAGGCAGATCGTACGTTTTTTTTAATCCCTTTACAACCATCGCAAGACTAAAGTCTTGCGATGGTTGTAGAGTGTATGGCCACCTTTACATGACCTAGAAATCACTTGCCTTTGGAGGAAATCCAAGAATCCTTTTTGTCCTAAGAAAGACTGCAAAGCCTCCTAAAATACTAATAGCCAGGTGGATCAGACGAGTTATAGCTTCATCCTATCAATCTCTTCACTTGAATCTTCCAGAGGCACATTTCACTAGAGCTTCAGTCTCCTCTTGGCCTGAGAAAGCTGGGGCCTCGCCAGACCAGACCTGCAAGGCAGCTGCTTGGACCAGTTTTACGTGAAACACTACAGAGTTGACCTCCTTTCCTGCCGGTATCAAGCTTTCGGCAGCAAGGTACTCTTGACAGTTGTCCCCCACCATAAGGTGTTTCTAGCCTATCCTCTCCTGTGCTGTCCTGGAAGATGAATTGGAAAAACAGAAGTTAGATACCTGGTAACATCTTTTCCATGAATCTTCCAGGGCAGCAGGGATTCCCCCCTTTTTTTTTATTTTTGGGTTGTTTCGGTTTTGTATTAAATGTTCTTCTTCTGCCTTCAGTTCTATTTTAATATTGAGGTGGCTAGGCATGATGGCCCCTTTTTATTCCAATTGTGGATGATCCATTTCCTGTTTGGCAGATGCCCTCTCTCTTGTACTGTCCTGGAAGATGCATGGAAAATATATTCCTAGGTACCTAACTTCTGTTTTTATTTCTTCTTATAGAGACATCTTGGCCAATTTCTAAAATGTTTTCCCCTTGTAATTTCCCTCCAACAGCTATGGTCCCTACAATCGAATGGATCGGGGCGGATATGGGTTCTCTGAGCCAGAGAGAGGATATGGCAATTGGAGAGCCCAGCAGACTGCCCACTCTTCTCAGCTGGGGTGGAGGGGAAATGCAAGAGGAGGACTCGGAGGTAACTACAGGCCCCCTCCAGCCATTAGAGGACCTGGTCATCCCATGCCACTCCTGAACCAAGGAACATTCAAAGATCTAGCTGGCTTCCAGGGACTGAGGGCGTTCACTGGCAACTCATACTTCGGAGGAGGATTCAAGCAGAAGTCCAGAAGACTCTGGAAAGATAAAGTACATACATTAGCAGGACAGGAAGCAAGCATGGGCCTTTTAATTTAATGAGGGATTTGAGCTGAGCAGAGAACAAAGATACAAACATGTAAAGCAAATTGCCTCTTTTACTTTTAGAAAAAGCTGGAAGCAGAAGGAGGAGGAGGACCAGCAGAGAAGAAGATTAAGGGAAGCACAGAAGATAGCGGGGCAAAATGTGAAGAGTCGGAATCTGAAGGAGGTGAGATGCTGATGTGTGAAGACAAAGTGGAGTGTATTGCTGGGAGATCGCGTTAAATATGCAAGTGCTCCCATTGCCCAGCTATTGTCCATCTCCTGGAAATGTACAGATGTATAGCTGAGGCAGACCTGTCAGAACTCCTGATCTGACTAACATGCCACGGCTTCCTGATTGGCCGGGAAGGCAGCTCTATGCTTCCTCTTCACCTGGTGATGAGGGAGCATAGAGACTGCTTCCCGGCTAATGGGGAAGCTGCGCAGCGAATCATTACACACCGCCCAGCTTTCTTAATGGGACTTCCGGTATCTGTGTTGGCTATCGGCGAGTACTGGTACTTGTTACCGAAAAACCGTATAATAGTAACTATAAAATCCAATACAAATTTAATGATAAAAATAATACAGGTGATAACAAATAAGGTTGAAAATATGCAATGCAATTACTCAGTAAGTATGATGCTTTGTAGAGGTGCACAGACATGAACATTTCAAAACTGAAATGAAAAAAATGTCAGGCCGAAAATGTTTTAGTCAAATTTTTCAAATTATTTAAAATATTTTTATATAAAATCTTTTAATTGTTTTTATTCATTTTTATTAAATATTTTTATTTTTTACTTTTAGGGGCTTCGAGGAAATATTGGGAGGTCTAAACAGACCCCTGATATTTCCCTTTTTAAAATGGAAAAAGAGATTGAGAACACAGAGTCCTCAATCTCTTTTTCTGCAGCCCCTGTTATAAATGACCAGGAATCCTCTATACTGAGTGTTCCTGATCATTCACAACATGAGGACAGAGTATGTTTACTATATCCGCAATCATGGATGAACAGGAGCTGATGTAGATCACTTCCCATTCATTCATAATTGAGGATATAGTAACCATACTCTGTCCTCAATTATCTACAAACACTCAGCGATCACTGATCACCGACTGCTTGTACCCGCTCTCCATCCTGACAGCTGTCACAGGAGGCTGAGCTCCGCTTAAATGATTTAGTCTGATGTATATGGCTAACAATAAGTTGCTTACAGATCTGTACTTTACCACTAATTTGGAGATTCTTTAGTTTGAGACAATGATATTCAGCCCTGGTCAATATGAACAGAAGTGTTCTCAGTCTCTTCCCTTGGTTCTTTCCTGGTGAATTCACCACCCGTCTCATTCCCAAGCTTTGTTCACCCAATTTTTGGGAGGGGAAAGGACGATCTTGTCTCAAGTATGACGCCACTTCTCATCTCACATTTACTCCAAATTATTTATACCCACAATTATCTGAGGGTGGAAATATTTAGTCTAGGAATAATTTTGCATTTTACTTTAACATTTCTGAACCAAGTCATTAGATGACCTCTTTGCCCAGGATTAGTAGAGATGCATCAATTTAAGAGATGGCTAACGACTAGTCTGAAGATCCAGACATTTAATAAACATCTATCTTAAGACAATAGAGTATAGAAAGTTTGAGGAAAGAAGAACAAATATTATATATGTTGGTGAATAGATCTTTCTCCTTTTTGTATCGCATCTTCATTTATCTTAGTCTGGTTCCATTGTCAACCTTTTATCTTGGCTAACTAGACCCCCAAAATGTATAACTTGGGGTATATATGCTGTTAGACTCTTTGTACTAAAACCATGAACTTCAATTCACCTTTATTTTACAGAATAAGAGAACAACATGGCTTCCTGTGTGCCCATGTTACAATATGTACACATTATAAGTTTACGCCTCTTAGTTTCTTTCTATGACCATTTAATGACAAACCTAGAGCTCTAAGGTATGGTCACTCCATTTTTGTTTGGCCACCCATGGCTTTGAAATGCCTCGCTCAGCTGTGTACGGGGTAGAGACCTGCAGTGGAATACCTGAATCTGATACCCACTAGAGATAATTCACATAGCCACAACTAGACCTGTAACCCATTTCTCTTGTTTGGCTGAAAGCCATAAGGCCTCATTCACATGACTTAACAGCCGGCCCATACAGATCCGTGCGGCGTGCACGGCCATATCGGGGCGCTCCCAGGAAGGGCAGGTGCTGCATGTGATTGTACGCAGCAGCCTGTTCTTCCCTATGGGAATAAACCGCCGTACGCTCACCCAAACTGCACGTCCGTGTGGGTGCGGGTGTCCCTGCTCGGACAAAGACGGGATCCATCTTGTCAGCATATATGAGTACGGGCACCCACACAGATGTGCAGTTCGGGTGAGCATGTGGCCGTGTACTCCCATAGAGAACAAGCTGCTGCATACACTCACACGCAGGCACCTATCCTTCCTGGCAGTAGCCCGATACGTCAGTGCATGGATCTGTATGGGCTGGCTGTTAGTCATGTGAATGAGGGCTTATGGTGACCACCAGTTATAACCCCATGCAAAATATTTTCCGAAAATCAATTACAAGGCACCTGAAGATCATCAAAATAAAACGAGTAATTGTTTCAAAAGTGGAGCCGTGGATACCTGAGGCATAACCCGCTCAGTAGAAGCCAATAAAAGTTGCTACTGGGGGTCAGCTGTGTGCATGCACGTAGCATATCAGTGGAGATCTGTGTTCCTCTCAGGTCAACACCAAAATTGACCAACAGGGAGTCCTCTGTCCATCTTCTGTATTACTTCTACCTACCAATTTGTCTTGAGTGGCTTACTGACGTACCTAAGCAATGCCTTGGGTGCTTGGGTTGGCCAGGTCACTCACAGAAATCTGTGATAACTTGCAATCCTGATTTTAGAAGTGCTTGTTTGCGGTACTCAAAGGTATTGATAATTGGTCTGTTGCTCAACTGTGAGTCATATCTGGGTGGCCTGGTCATCTTTGATTCATAGTTCAGTGGATATGGCAGGAGACGCACATTAATGGAAGCTTGGAGATCCAGAGGATGACTGAAAAGAAGGAAAGAGTCCTGTGGACCACTTCTAGCTGATGGGGAGGGTTTGTTCACTAAGCTCGTCTATAGTCAATTTAACTGACCTCATGGACTTTGATAGACAAACCTGTTAACAGGTCTCTACAGTCTTTCAGTAACAGCATTATGTAGTACGGGACAAACCACTGTATTGTAGTAATTTGACAATCTGTGTCTTCTTTCAGATGGAGAACATGCAGAAGGAGCAGAAACCAGCACCATGACTGTAAGATCCATAGCATACTGAGCTGGAGTGACAATCTGTCAGACTCTTGGTAGAAGTATCATTTAGCATTGAAAAGCTTTACAGTACTTGGCATAGTACAGGATCTATCAATTTCTCCACGTGCCAAAACATTGTTCCGTACTCTATACGTCTATCACGGCGTTTCACAACCGGGTCTCGTAGGTCAGGGGATGGGGAATCCTAGTCCCATTTACATTGCATCTGTAAGCTTGTGAACCCAATGTAAACGCTAGGGAATAATCCAAAGGTACTAGTAAAAAGCATAAGAACACACAACCTAAGTGTGGCATCAAAACATTTTCATAAATAAAAAAGTAATGCACTTACTATTGGAGAATAAATGCCCGTCAGACTACAGTGAGAGTTCGGTGGAGTTGGTGTTTACATGCCTCTGCAGTAGGAATCCATGTACAGGGCTCAGGGGAAGGAGAGCATGCACTATGGTCTATCCCGTCCTCAGGATCAGAAGACCATCTGGGGGTTTTTGGGCTGTCATTCTGATCCGTTGATTTTAGATGGTCTGGAATCTAGGGCTGCAACAACTAATGGATATTCTTCATGGATTTGTTGCCTCTGCTCCTCCTTTCTCCTCCCTGCTGGTGGAGGCTGCAGCGGTCTGTGACCCTTTCAATCCCCACAGCTCTCCCCGCCTGTATCGGCAGAGGCAGCGGGGACACAGACCACTGCAGCCGTGCGGGGAGGAGAGACCGATGTGACTGCATTCCCCCGCACCTCCGCTACTGCCCCGGTCCTTCTCTGCCCTACCCCCACCCCCCTTTCCTCCGCTGCGCAGTGCTTAATCGGAGCCTTTGCAGAATACTGGGTCCGTCTGGGTATGGAGGAAAATGTGACCACCAATCAGCATGCCATGTTCAGGCCTTAGCGGACTGTCGCCAGTCCCGAACACTGACCTGAGAGGGAGCAGTGGCATCATCAACAATGTGTCAGCTCTGATAGCATTCGGCAATCAAGTTAACATTTTAGAATTAGCTGGAAATGTGTATTGAACGAACGAACGTACATCATAGTTTATCTATACAATGTCATTACTCATGTTCTCTTTCAGGAGGCTGAGGACAAACAAGAGGAGGCAGAAGAGACAGACAAGGATGACAAGGGTATGCAGCATTAACCACTTGCTGTCTCCTCTAGTAGCCAGAGAATGTGTACAGTGATTTACCGCTTTTGGTACTGAAAATTAACCCCGAGCCACACTCTGGATTACCGTCAGGAAGGTTAAAACGGTACCAAGTACACGGCTGCAGCAGCATATATCTTGGTATAACCTCTTCCAGCGGATGACGTGTGTTTACGTGAACCTGCTGGAAGTTGTTGAAGCTAAAATATAATATACTCATATCATATACTTTTGATATGCTACTGGGAAGGAAGAGGGAATTTGGAAAATTATTATTTGCTTTGTATATGCTTCTGGGGTTGGGAGGAGATTAAGCACACCTGCTTGCATGGGCAAAGCCCAGACTTCCTCTATGGAGAAATATAAAGTTTTCTGGTGTGATCAACATTTGATTCACATAATGAGGGTGAATATTGTTATAAACAAGTGCACTTATTGCATTTGCCCCTTTTACCCTGACCCTCCCACTTCACAGATGCAGACTTCAATGCAAGGGCCGCTGCCTTTAGTTGGTTTACATTCTGGCCGCGCATGCACATTACAGCCTTATAGACTTCTATGGGGTCATCTCCCTTTGTCTCCGGCCTTGGGACACGTCCCCATAGAAGTCAATGGGTCTGTAATGCGCAGGCGTGGTCAGGAAAGGGGGACTTGAGGCAGATATGCATCTGATGAGGTCGAGAGTAGGTCAGGGGGTCAGTAAGTGAACCTATCCTTTTAAGTTTGATTTGTTCAATTGGTTCAGTTATTCATCATTCTACAGAACAGAAACAAACGCCAGCCAAGAAACAGCAAGAAGTCCAGAGCAGACGCCAGCGAGACAGGATGGTGGAGAGGTAGGTGACCTTATACTATGGGAAAACAGAGAGGACTCTAGACTAGCAGCGCCAATCACAGGTACTGAGACATGTGCCCGGTCCGCAGCTGCAGAGATCGGGAAATGTCTCGGTACCTGTGATTGGCGCTGCGCGCTGTCGGCTTACTGGCGGGCTCGGCACATGGAGCTGCGAACATGCGCCCATCACTACTCTAGACCAGTAGATCTAATCAAAGTTGTCTCTGTTACAGGATCCAGTTTGTGTGTTCTCTGTGTAAGTTCCGCACCTTCTACAGTGAGGAGATGACCAGCCACCTACAGAGCGAATTCCATAAGGAGCATTACCGCTTTGTGGGAGGAAAACTTCCCAAGCAGTCAGCTGACTTCCTGCAGGTAGACATGACCCTCCATCGTGCATCTATCATTCGGTTATCTCATCAGGTTACATATACTGACCCACCTAGAATGGTCTTCACCCAATTTTGCTCTCTATGGTCCGGTCTGGACACGATTTGTATGTCAGTAAGCTGGCCCTGGTTTCTCCAGATGTCCTCTTGCTTCAGCTCTCTTGTTTCCCAGTAAGATAAATAAAGGGATCTGATTCTGCTCCCCTACCGGTTATGTAAACCCGCACTCTTTACAGAAGGATCTTTAGATGGTCCAATCCTGCTTGCATGTGTCCGAAATCTGATGTCTGTCATTACCCTGAAGTGACCCATCATCAGATGTACTTTTCATGTTGGAGTGCATGCATGCGAAGTAATGTGTAAGGGAAAGACTTCCAAGTATCTATTACCTCTCTCAGAAATCAGAGTACTTCTCCTGACAATGGGGTCAATTCACAGAGCTCCGCGTTATTAGAGTAGAAGTTAATTTATCCTTATTTTACCACTCTTTATTTTACTGGCTGAAACATGCAATTCACAAAAGCCGGAATCGTGAATGCACACGCAGTTTAACGTTCCTTAAGCAAGTGTTATTTTAACATCACAGACTTTATTTTATCTATTACTGTGATAAAATAACGTTTTGGGTGTTATTTTAACACCTTTGCAGTGCATTTTGGTAGCAGAAGGGGTGGAGCAGATGCCTAAATGACTGTTACTTTCACCACACAAAAGGATTCCACATATAAGGAAAGAATATATTCCATATCCACCACACGCATACTCATTTTACATTTGGCAGAGAAGAAATCATATAGAAATAACAATAAAACATTTCTGAACGGAATGAATATTTGAAACATTAGATTTATTTAGATCTACATCTGTTGACAATGAGACAGTGTAGGGAGGGCAAGCAATTCTCCTTACCACCTATAAAGCCTGTCTTGATATTAAATATGTTGCATGGAACAATCCACTTGCTCTACAAGGGCTCTACAAGGGAGGGTGTCCAGGGACATTTGATTTTTCATATCATGTGAGATTTGCCACTAACCTCTAACTGTAAAAGATCATCCACATTTGTAGAAGGATAAAAACTGTAGAAATGACAACTACATGCCGCCGCCGCCTTCTGTACGCAGAAGCATTAAGCAATGTGAAAATGAAGAAAAAGTTCCATTTCTATCTACCTCACGTCATCTCAGTGCAGCAAGCATCAGATAACGCCTGAAATCTGTCATAACGCCACCCTGAAGGAGGTGATAAATCTACGTCTCAATAACGAGTGATAAAAGGACCTTTTTCCTAGTGTGAATTGCATTTCAAGCATATTTTATCACTCCAGTTGTTAAAATAACGTCTGAATAGTTAATTTGCCACTTATTAAAAATAAGAGTTTTGTGAATTGACTACCTTTACACAGCAACTATATAACAAGCGATATCAATGAAATAATGTCCGAAATTAAGAAAATAAGCTTTGTGAATTGACCCCAAGGCATTCATCTGCTTTGCTCTCCAGAAGCATGTGACCATCTTTGTTCAGGCATCATTCAGGGTTGGCATTTAAATACCCAACTGAGATGCTGGCTCAGAGATAACAGTCCTGTAAATTCTGATGTCTGTGCAGTTCTTGGCTGTGGTTATAAATGTCTAACACAGATCAGCCCCTGCTGCAGCCTCTGACTTTGTGACTTGTTACAAAGTTACAATTTTTGCAGTCTGAACCCTGAGGGAGAGGAGACTGTGGAAATGCTTCCTCCTGCCTGCAGCAGACTGATGGCATTATCTCGGCCTAGGCAATGTCACTAAACTGGAGCTCAAGGATGGCTTCTCTTTATAAAGTGATATGGTTTCTGTATATTGGGACGTGTTAGGAATGTCTTCGTACAGACTTGTAAAGTCAGAGGTCCACTTCAAAATGTTCCTTCAGGCCCATTCGTTCGTAAGCAATACCCACTCACCGAATTTTGACGTTCGATAGAACGGATTTCTTTTGCACATGTGCAGCGTTCTTGCTGCGGGTTTTTTTTTCCGTACGAAACTGCCACTAAACAATCGATTTTTCGTACGCTTAAAAAAAAAAAAGTTTTCCAGTCTCGCCCTTCGAGGGATTACTGTAAAAAAATATTGTTTGTGTCCCCTCAACTTTCCGATTATCGTTCGAAAGACCATTGGTGGAAGATTTCCACCAATGTATGGTGTATGGGCACCTCTTAGGTAGTCCTGTAGGAGCGGTGTTGTAACATGTTGAATCTTTCTGCCTCACTGAATTACCGATTCAAGAAATGGGCACATATTTGCCAGCGTTCAGTGAAACAACAAATGTTTTCTGGTCAGCTCCCGTTTTTGTATGGAGCCAATTTAATGTTTTCCCATTGGGCAGTAAAAGAGTTAATTAGGTGACCGTGAAGTTCCAACAAGAGAATTAAATGCCTCTTGTTCCCTTCATCTTCTCCAGGAATATATATCACACAAGACAAAGAAGACTGAGGTAAGACGTAATGTTATTGAAGACCTCGGCACCACAATCCAGCAAATTTACCGGGACCAGGACCTTACCCAAGGTAAAGCTATAGGTTTCTTATCTCTTATTATCTTTGAGCATAGGTCACAGGGAGCTGAGCAAGTTACCATAGACTTGAGTGCAGGTATGATGTCCACCATAAGGGCAGAGTATTCTGGAGGGTCTGCTGACTTCAAAGGCTTATTTCAATGGAAGGGAAATGGGAGAGGAGGGGGCTGGGACCTGCTTATCAGGAGGGAGCAATTTGCAGTAGGCTGGCAGCATCAGTAGCAGCATCAGACAAGTGATGTCTTATCAGATGGGTATGATTAAAGACCAACTCTTGACAATGTTTTAGTTTTTTTTTTTGGGGGGGGGGGTGGTTTATATGGACCCACAGACAGAGTGAAAATAAAAAATGCAGTTCAGGCTGCAATACTCACTTCTGGAATTGTCCCCTGCAGTATTTCTATTCCCACCGCAAGATGCCTTCCGTCTTTTGGGTTGAATGATGCTCAGCGTCGTTTAACCTGGAAGACGGAGGACCTCATACAAATTAATGGTGGTTACGGCCCCACCCCCTAAGAGGGGGGCCACCACGGCACCCTTCATTTATAAGAGTACTGAAGCAAATGGCACTGCATTTGAGGATGCCTTGGCCCAGAGAATAGACGAAGAGGAAGAAGACCCAGCACGTCACGTGAGCAGCCTGAAGACATCTGAAAATGGCAACAATTTAAAAAAAAAGATCATATTTGTAATATATTTAAAACTAATTTAAAGCTGAGCTCCAGGGACAGTATTGACGTATTCTTAAATAAGTCCAGCATGGTAAGTTTGTACCTGGAAGGGCCACGGAGAATCCTGTAGACAGTGTGGAGCACTGTAGTAGCTGGAGGTCTTTCTGACTCCTTTACGGTGCTGAGTGGCTTCCGCTCTGCTCTGAAAGCACAGGGGGGTCACTCACTTAGCACAGCAGCCATTCAGAGAACGCCTAGTATCTTTCTCTGCTAATACTAGGTGTTCTCTGATTGGACAAGTGGTGGTAATGTCACAGGAGAGGGAAAAGCCACTGGCAGTACCAGGACCCAGAAGCCCACTACAGCAGTGTACCAGCAACGGCTACAGGATCTCTCATGGCCCTTCCAGGTACAAAATATATATATTTACATTGGACCAAGCTGGACAAGTCTAAGTAATTATAAAAAAATGTATACCTGGAGTTCATCTTTAAGCTAGCTATTCACCTAATTACTGCTAAATTGCTGAAATTGAGTCATGGATGGCCCTATAAGCACCCCTGACTCCACAATAGTTAATTTTAAAATCAAAGGAGCCATGTGGAAAATTGTCCTCCTCTCAGATGCAATCACTGGTCAGGTATTCAGGCAGCCACGGGTGTCATCTGCTGCGTGAATACAATAGCTGGCAGTGCAGATTCCTCAAGTGATTTCTTTTATTCAGCCCGCAAGGCTGTACAAGAGAAATCTCAGCATGTATGGCCAGCCTTCATTTTGGAGGATTGACTCCCAGAAAATGAGAAGAACAAAACCTATTGTAACTCTGATCTTTGTCAGCCATCATTTTTAGAGCAGCCCTTCTCTGTGGAACCTTCAGGTTCCTCCAGAGGTTGCTAGGGGGTTCCTTGAGCTGTGGACAGTTGAGCTCCCATCTGATTTTGTTTACTAAACAATAAAATATCCGGCCGTACTCCACATGTAACTTGGGAACCTTTTTATTAAAAATCTTTGATAATATTTTTACAGAAGGCCGTTTCCAGTGACATATGGAGTGCAGCCGGATGTTTTATTGTTTTGATGGCAGCTAACTTGGAAGTGAGGATGATCTACAGCCTGAGCGCACTTGGATTCCCCCTGCTTGTGTGCTGTGAAGGAGTGGTGCAATCATTTAGGTGTTTTGTCCCATCTGATGGTATCTGCAGAGTTCCAGGGCCAATGCCATTTTTGGAAGAGCCAGCCGTATGACCCTAAAGCTCTTTTTAAGCTGTCTGTAGGGGGGCATTCTGGACAGCACTATAGGGGGAGCGTTCTTTCTGACGGCCAATTAAAGGAGCATATTTCCGATTGACATCCGAGGAATCTGTTTTTGCAGGGGCTCCCAGAGACCTGGAAAACATTTTAAGCATTCCTCTAGGGTAAAAAGGTTGAGAACGGGTGCTATAGAGGGTCACTTGAGTGACTGCTCTGAGTCTGCTGGGGCTGCTAACTTCACATCAAAGATGGCGCTGCACAGCAGCAGGCTTTTGGATGTCTACACAAGGAGGCTTTTATTGGTAAATAACATGCATGAAATATACTAAATGCTCAAATTATCTTCTGGGAAGGTGTCTGTCAAAATGACTTCACAACAAATATGTCACATTCAGACCGTAATGAAGCCAAAGCAGCATACCGGTGTTGGCTTGCATGACAGGTTTCCTTTAACTACCTCCGGGCCGGCCGTAGTAAAAAAACGGCCGGCCAGGAGCTCTCTCGATCTGAGCGGGCGTCTCTAGACGTCCGCTCAGACACGCCCCCTTGCGCGCGCCGTGAGGCGAGCGGGAAATGGTTTCCCCAAAAAATGGTATAAAATTCATTTCAGTACAGCGTTGCATGACGGAATAAACGTCAGTCAAAGTATCGCAGCGCTGAATACTGAAAAATGGCCTGGCCAGGAAGGAGGTCTAAACACCTGGTCTTGAAGTGGTTAAGGTGTTAGAATTGTTGTAATGCTTCAGAGGCGTACTGCACCCCCAGGATCCATTCAGTATAGTACAGAGGAGAAGATGAAGTTGCTCTATGGCTATACAAGAAGGTGTCTTTTTCTCTATTGCAGAGTTTGGAATGGAGCATTTCGTGAAGAAGGTGGAGGCCGCTCATTGTGCTGCTTGTGACATGTTCATCCCCATGAACTTCTCAGCTTTACAGCGACACATCCGAACCCCGCCACACAACCAGAACCGCAGGGTGAGTCCCCTTTGTGGAGCTCAGCTCTGTAGACGAGGGATAAAGACACAATCCTTCATTTTTCTTCTTGGGATTGGATACACTTTGATCGCCATGTGGCGCCAGCCTTAGTGGGAGGATGATTGTGGGGTATATGAATAAAGGACAGAGCGGGTGTATGTGGGTGTCAAGCTGCAGAACAACTGTAAGACTTTGCAGACCTTGCACATGGCAGATAATGCTAGAACATTCAGTTTTTCAGCCGTTTGGGGCCTTCAGATTGCCTGGATCTTCACTAGTGAGTTTAGGAAATGTCATATAAGATCAATTGTGAACAGAGTCTGAGAACAAAGGGGTTAAGTCATCACCATTTTCTTATCTTTACTTCAGAACATGATGGAGAACTCTAAGAAGACGGCACTGACGGTAGCAAGGAGCATACTGAATAACAAGCTGATCAGTCAAAAGCTGGAACGCTATATAAAGGTGATGATGATGTCTTTACATATTCCTGTACACATGGAGGATCTCATCTGATATGTCCAATGAATAGAGAGAAGCTCTCCTACCATGACTACATTGCAGCCAGTGTGAAGATGTAGTAATCCAATAGCACTGGTCCTTAAAGCCAAACTCCATGAAAAAAAACGATAATTTACACAATACGCTGGGTGTGTAAATTGTCACTATAAAGATGTATGTTATGTGTGGAGGGATGCTGCAAAGTATAAAAATCTTACTTGCATCATACCGGTTCTAACACAACTCTCACCTTCCGGGCACTGCAGGGGGTGTGGGATGCAACTCGACCGGTAAAGTGCTTCGGTCACATTCCCACCCCATCTTGATACAAGGCATTTTGTGATCGGGCAAGTATTTTATCTGATTGGAGGAAGAGGCGAAATGTGACAATATTTTCTCTGCCAATCACAGAATGCCTTGTTTGACAAAAATACAAGGGGGTGAATTTATCAAAACTGGAGCAAACAGAATTTGGAGCAGCTGTGCACGACAACCAACCAGCTTCTCTCTTCGGTTTGTACAGTTAAGATTTAAAAATGAAAGAGAGGAGCTGATTGGTTGCTGTGCAAAGCTGCTCCAGTTTTGATAAATTCCCCTCAAGGCATTCTGTGAATAGGCAAGTAGCAAAGCGGGGGTGCGACCGGAGCACGTCACTGCAGCCCCTGCCCTTCTCTGAGAGTATGCCGCCGTACGTCGCCCTACGCTCACCTGCCCTGCACGTCCGTACTCGTACGCTGACGGGATGGATCCTGTCTGAGCCTGGACACCCGCACCCGTACGGACCTGCACTTGGGGGGGGGGCGTATGGCCGCGTACTCCCATAGAGAAGGACGGGGGCTGTGTACTAATCACACGCAGCACCTGTCGTTCCCGGGAGCTGCCCGATATGGCCCTGCACGGAGCTGTACATGCCGGCCTTTTCTTGTGTGAATGAAACCTAAAAATCACCTCCATATTTTTTTATTTTTTTTGCAGGGTCAGAATCCTTTCCTAGAAGAGCAGGATGAGGCCCCAGGAAGTAGCAGCGCTGGTCTGGAGGCCTCTGAAGGTCAGGCAGTGACTGCTACAGCAGACAGTTCCTGTGAAAATCAAGACTTGCCGGCATGCAGTTCTTCCACAATTGCTGCTCCCCCGGAGACTATGAGCTCTGAAGACGCCTCTGAAATAAAGATGACCGGGGATAGTGAAATGTGCGCCCCTGGTGGTCAGGAAGAGCTTACAGATACCGGGGTTATGGAGGATCCCCTTCATGAGCATGAAACATCAGAAGCTACAGAGATGAAATACTGAGGATCTTCCTGGTAGACATGAAGAGAAAAGGGCTTGTTCCCCCGCTAGAACCTTCCACTATACCTCAATACAGCCTGTAAAAGGGCTCCATTCTTAAAGGAAGCCTTTCATGAGAGAAAGGTGGAGGCTGCCATTGCTACTTCCTCGTCTGGCTGTCATGTAGACATTGCTACAGTACTTTTAGTCACTAACCTGGGACAAGTGTGCAGATCACGACTTCTGACTTTACTTCTGCACAGTTGTACCAAGTCATAGCCATGCAACTAGCCCCTACAGAAGGTGGTCAGCAGTGGTGGCCCCCATGTTTCCCTCAGGAAAGCTTTGCTTTAAAAAAGACCAATCATGAGAGAGGCCTAGGCTGCCATTGCTGGCTTCCGTTCTGAAAATTCCCGTTGTCTGGCTTTAGTATTTTACAAAACCCGTATGCAGATTAGGAGGTCCGATAGCACCATCTGCAGGCTTGTTCCGGGTCAGTTATTCAGAAACCAGAGGATCAGCATGATAATGCTATGTGCCTGTCAGGTGTATTCCGGTAGTAGCAGCCTTTGTATTTTTTTTTTTTCATGACAGGTTTGCAGTTTAAATGTGAATTCTTCTGTGTACGGGTCTCCCTTCTGTGTAGTAAACTGATGTTGTATCTCTGTGGACAGCAGGGTGTTCATCCCATTGTGGGGTTTTTTGTTTTTTTTACCCTGCTTGGCTTGCTATCTGGCCATTTACAGGCAGTCCCCAAGTTACAAACATCCGACTTTCATACGACCCCTACTTACAAACAGGGGCTATTACTATACAGCAGGAGGTCCCAGGCTGCAGCCAAAGTGTACCGCGCAGCATTTCAGTAATTGTAATGCTACCGCGCTCGTGCTGACGAGGGGTGCCCGCCTTTTTGGGTCAGGTTCGTAGTACTTGTACGTACATTACAGGAAGTTGGCTCTTTTTAGACGGGCAGACGAGGGGTGCCCGCCTCTTCTTCCGGGTCACAGTGAGGTTTTTACTGCTGTCTGTATCCTCATTTGAAAGATTGAATCTCACTTCCTGTCCTTGAGACAACAGGAAGTGAGGGGAAATCTACCCTTAGGAAGGGAAATGCACTCCTGTGAGTTATCATGGGGGAAAAAGGTGTCTCCACTGAAGCTTCATCGCCAATCCTTCTTTCCACGACAACCCAAAATTTTCAAAATCCAATTGTCTCAGGGAGAGAAAGTGAGGTGAAATCTTCTGAACAGGGGCGCACACAGCAAAACAAACGTTACAGGGGGGTTCACCCTTCCCTATGCTATCCAAAACAAGAAACTATTTATTTGGGCTGGAGTTATACTTAAAAAATGTACCTGTTCCAACTTGCATACAAATATAACTTAAGAACAAACCTACAGTCCCTATCTTCTTCGTAACCCGGGGACTGCCTGTACATACGAGATAATCATAGACGACCCCCAGCAGATGTCTGGCTGCACTACAATCTGTCATTTCAGACAGAAAACCTGATGGTATAAAGGAAGGTTGAGGCAGATTGAGGAATTCCATTTCGGGTGTAAATCCCTTTTTAAGATGCCTCTGAGTTGACTAAGCCTTTTGTCAGATTAAAGGGTCATCTGTCAGAAAGGGAACCAATTCAGTTTTGGGGTATGCATTGAAGAGCAGCAAAGGGCCACCACTGACAAAGTTTTTGTGCCTGAAACCTGTCATAGGTGATCCCTGCTATTCAATAACTAGAAAGGTGCTGCAGCCCGGAGTGCCGTGATTAGTTCCCTTTTCTGGCCGGATTGGCGAAGTGCAACTAGCCGAACCAGGACCCGGGCATCTCCCATCGGAGACTCTGATGAAACCACGTCCCTAGAGTGGTATACATATCGGATTTATTAAATCTTCAGCCCTCTCTCTGCTGGGACAAAACATTCTGGTTCTGCTGGGAGTCCGGCAATTTTACACTGATATGATTGGTGGCCGTGGTGCCAATCACACCAAACGGGGGCACATTGTAGCCTTCGCAGGGTACTTTTGCCTATAGTATGAATCCAATCCAAAAATGTCCTTTAAAGTACAGTAACAGAAAATATTTTGTGCCATAGAGATGCCATGCACAGCGACTTTGGGGAATCTCATATTTTTTCTATTTCTTTTTAAAGCTCAGAGAAAACCTGTGTTGAATGTAAAGTTATTGAACTGCCTTGTGGACTTCTCCAGATGCTCCATCTGCTATGATTTATTTCCAAACTGCGCAGCCACAAAACCCAGAGAAGTCTAGGAGGTCTGGGCCCGCCCCTTCTCCCCCCTGTGGGTGGATTACAGTACTGGGGCACTATGTGAACAAACCAAAGCAACATACTTGCACCACTGGTACACATAGGAACACATATAGGGGTGAATGTGGCATTTGTGGGTGGTTAAAGGGTAATTCCACTTTCCCAGGTGAATGTGGGAAAATGGGATTAACCCCTCCAATCTGCCCCCTCCCCCTTGTTATACTTTCTATACTAAGCTTTTGGGCAAATGCCCCTTCCCCACCGCTGGTGGGGGTGTACTGTGTGTACCCCATGTTGCCGTGTAGTGCAGCCCTGTGCTCTGTATTTAGAATTTTGCTTGCAAATGGCAAGCACTCATTGGTCAGCATGGTCACCTGAAGTGACATCAGGAAGATTTACTCGAAATATGCCTCATGGTGTTAGATTTTCTTTTTTGGGGGGTTAATAAAAGGAACAGAACCCGTGTGACGCTTTGCTTAGCAAGTTTACTGTGTTTAATGGTTGATTAGAATTGTTGTCTTGTGTGAGGCGCCATGTAGTGGGAATTTTGTTATAAATATTATTTTTGGGGTTTGCTTTGCAGTTTTGTTATGTATGATAAACCTAAATGTGAACCGCAATGCATGATGTCCATTTCTTGTGTCGCCACACTCTGTATTTTAACTTTTTTATTTTACTTCATTGCTAGGACATGGGAGAGCTCACAAGCCCCCTATGTGATAGCACATCGGAGGTGACGGGTTCTCTTTAAGGTGACATTAAGGGTCTATTGGATGCCTAATCTCCCCTGTGCATGTCAGTGAAGCTGATCAAGCACAGATCGGGCTTCAATAGCTTCTTCCCAGGATTCTCTACTCAGGGAATGACAACTGGAAAGCCGGAAGCGATGCCAGGATTGGATGTTCGATGGTCTCTCTCCCTGCTTTCCGCCAACACCCACGATGCTGGTCCTGAGCCCATAGGAGGGGCAGCGGAGCCTGGGGAAGCAAGGTGGTAAGGGGCATTGTTTACTGGCCCCTGGAAGAGATCTGGCTGTTTTTCAGCCACCAAAATCGCTTCCATTGTAAAGCAGGCAGTCAGCTGTACTGTTTACAGGGACCCTCTGCCAGCACCAAATGCTACTCCAGATCTGTGCAGTAATCCAGTGTGAGATTTGGAGCTTCCTGTAATAAAGACCAGCCACTGCTGCTCTCCTTGTGCAGGGTGACTGGTCTTGTCTCCGCCCCCTCCTGTAATAAAGACTGCTCTCTCTCCTTGTGCAGGGTGACTGGTCTTGTCTCCGCCCCCTCCTGTAATAAAGACTGCTCTCTCTCCTTGTGCAGGGTGACTGGTCTTGTCTCCGCCTCCTCCTGTAATAAAGATCGCTCACTGCTGCTCTCTCCTTGTGCAGGGTGACTGGTCTAGTCTCCGCCCTCTCCTGTAGTTTTATGCTGACAGCCTGTAGTGGGTGGGGGCCTGTTGGGTCCCTCCCACAGCTCCTCAGGCTATGTACAGCACAATGATGATGTCACTGCTACATAAGCCATTTCTGGTAAAGGGATTTGGTGCACACAAAATGGCTTTATATTATTTGTGGCTATTGTGGAATATATTTAAATGAAAGGTTTTCGTGCCCGGAGTTCAGCCTTAAAGCAAACCTGGGCAAACCAACTGCCCCCCCAGCAGCCCCTATTGTTCTTTTCACCCCCACCAATTTGTACAAATACCCAGATACGTGGCACACTCCCATGTGACAGCACTGGTGATTTTGTTATTGGCCCAGTACTGTCACATGGTAGGGGGTGGCCCAGAGTTCAAACAGTTCTTCCTTTCCTTACTCCCGGCTCCCTGGAATGAGAGTAGGGGCTGCTTGAGAGTGAGGAGGGGCATTAAAAGTGAACTTCTTGCATGGGCAAATGACAGGTTCACTTTAGATTCACATCCTGGTTCAGTCGGAGCTTTTTTTATCACTGTATATTGCCATAAAAAGAACCATTTGCAGATGAGAGATATTCGTCACCTGATGACACAACTGGAATCTTTGCTCATAATGCTGAAAAGAAATAAAAACTTTTACTGCATTGTAACTGGCGACTGAATTCTTAATTTATGTGTTTAGCACCCGTCCGGACCCGACTGCCCGCGAAGATCTTTGATCATAAGAAGTGCAGATGGGAAACAGAAATCCAGGTCCGAAGGTGAGAAATGGATGGAAGAGTTGAAGGGGAACTCCTCAGCACAGGTTTCCTTTTAAAGAGGAACTCCAGGAATTGTAAAAAAAAATGAACTGCAAGAGTTAACTGCTTGTTTTGGCCTAGAGACTAAAATAAAGCAGATCTACCCCCCTAATCCTGGGTCCTGCTAGACTGGTCCCTGTATGCTGTATCCCAATGGAAACGCGCAAAAAAACGGCCCAAAGTAGTACCTGTACCTTTTCAGGCGTGGGCCGTTTTGTAGCGCGTTAGGGACGGGCGGAAATACGCCAAGGTGGGAACGAGACCATTGAATACAATGGGATTTATATTTTTTAGCGTTTTGTAGAGCGTTCGTCGAGCGTAGAACGCGCTACAAAACGTTCAGGTGTGAACGAGGGCTATTGTGAAGGGGAGGGGGGATCTTGATTTGAAGGGGGCACTTCAATGTGTGAAACCCACTTTTTTGTGTGGGGTCCACCTTAAAATCTGAAATTTTAGACTGATGGTAGTCCCACACTGCATGGGTTAGGTTTTGTTTTTTTTTTACAATTCCTGGAGTTCTCCTTTTTAAAGGAAACCCGTGCTGAGAAATATTCAGGCTGCCATCACTGACGAGTCAGTTTTACCTTTCTGTGATGTTGATCCTCTGCCCTTTTTCTGCATCACTGACTCTCACCAAGTAGGTAGAGCAGGAAGTTTGACTCAACTGGCTTCATACTACAACCCCAATTCCCAAAAAGTTGGGACGCTGTGTAAAACCTACATAAGGGCTTGTTCACACCATTCTCTGGAGCATATCTGCAGACATGGTGCAATGCGTGCAACGTGTTTTCGATGCGTTTTCACCGCTTTCCGGACGCGTTCCAGTTTTTTTTTCGGGGGAGGGGGGGCGTGCACGCTGTCAGTATGCAGATTTTTGCTCTGAGGTCACTTCCCGTCTCTCCTTACGAGTACTTCCCTTTGTGTATGTGGAGCAAGAATACGTTTTGTTTTCCCAGTTAGCTGCGGTGCGTTTCCGGCACGTTTTTGTTGCATTTTTGACGCACTTGTACGCGTTCCAGACCACAAAAATTGTGACATGCGGTATTTTTTTCTGTCCGGAACAGAAAGCACTGCGCTGGGGAGAGCTGGAGCCCAGAAAACACATAGGGATACATTGCGATGCGTTTTTAGTGCAGGAGCTAACTGTCCCGGTCCGGACAGAATCCGGACATTGTGTGAACAAGCCCTAAAACCACAATGCAATGATCTGCAAATCTCATAAACATGTATTTTTATTCACAATAGAAAACATCAGGAGGGGAATTTATCAAAATCTGGAGCAGCTGTGCACGGCGACCAATCGGCTTCTCTCATTTTCAAATCTTAACTGAGCAAACTGAAGAGAGAAGCTGATTGGTTGCCATGGGCAACTGCTCCAGATTTTGTCAGCTCCAGTTCTGATAAATTCCCCTTCAAATGTTTAAACTGAGAAAATGCGCCACTGTAGGAAATAAGGTAACATGGAGATTGAAGGCGGCAACACGTCTCTCAAAAGTTGGGACGAGGCTACAAAAAGCTGGCAAAGCGAGTGGTACTAACGAGGAAGAACATTCTGCAGCTAATTAGGTTAATTGGTAACGGGTCAGTACAGGGCCGTAACAACAGATCATGGGGCCCCATAGCAAAAATGTGACGGGGCCCCTCTGACGACCTCTCTCTGAGCTGTGAGTAATGATGCCAAGATCCCAAAGACTCCTCTTGTGTATGTGAAGGTGTCTATACACTGTAGACTTTACAGGCGATTAGAGTTGTCATCAACAGCAACCACTCCAACCCTTAATAACACAGTAATGTATTATCTTCTCATGTTCTTAATTTGCCTCAACAACCTATGGGGCCCCATAGCAGCCATCTGGGCTGCTATGGCTATAGTTAAAGGAGAACTATGGGGTTAGGCTTTTCCCCATAGTTCTCTTTAGGGTAACGGGAGGACACAAACTAGCGTCCTCCCGTCACCCTAGGCTCAGTATATAGGGAGCTGCTGCTCGCGGTATACTGAGACGCCGCAGCCGGAGCGGATCCCGCCAATTGTGCCGGGATCCACCCGGCTGCGTGACTGACAGCTGGCTCTGCCT
>NW_017307258.1:660624-665060 GCF_000935625.1 Nanorana parkeri | reverse complement strand
TATCTGACAGCTGGGGGGAGGAGTTGCAGCCCGTCGCGACGTGATTGGCCGGCAGTCGCACACTATGGAGCCAGTGGGCGGAGCCTTGGGCCGCCCTGTCGTGATTGGACGGCGGCCGCACACTACAGTCCGCCGCCGGGACACCTTACACCGGCACCCGCAACTTCCCCACAAGGTCACCGCTGCCGCCCCGAGGACGGGCCTCGGTGGCCTTGTGGGAAATCCAGGCCTGAATACAATTCCATACTAGAGGATTAAGAGGGTCCTGCTCTTAGGAGGTTATAAGGAGTAAATGCCATTCACTGAGTAAAGAGGATATTTACTTCACAAAATGAATAATAGCACATAAGGTCAAACTGTTTTCCCATTAAATACCCTATCATGTGCAAGGAAAATTATTTAAAAAAAAAGATTTTTGCCAGCACTTGATTGGTTGGTTGAAGTTAACACATTTATTTTAGTTGAAATTCACTTAGTAAATCAAATCTCATGGATTTTACAAACAAAGAGTAAAGCAGAGTCTGTTTCCTTTCAGACCCTCCAATTAAAAAATGTATACAGCCATCTGAAGGTGATAGAGAGAGGAGGAGGATGATTCACTGATCTAGCTTATTTACTTCCCTGAGAGATCCACCTGCTGGTTGCATATTAATATACCAAACATTCATATGCAATATGTTATATCTAGCAAACTAAAAATAAAATACAAAATATTTAAAAAATTTAATGTATTTATTTTAGTCCAATATATAAAAAATATGAATGCAAATCCAATATTTATTCACTTGAATAGGAAGCATTCTTTCCTTGTGAATCCTGCAAGAGTGACAATTCTGAAGTAGACTCATCTCTTCTGGATATGAGTTGTTACTAAGCCTAGACTTGTATAGGCTGTATAGGCTAGCGCATAGGGTGGCCAAATTTCAGGAACCAGCAGATACCCATTTGTTTGTTATCTTCACATTTCTTTCTCTAAAACATGTATAGCTCTTAAAAGCTTGAAACAAAAAAAGTTTCAATAAATGCAGAGTTCACATTATATAAAATATATTAAGATGTTAAAACAGTGCTATAAAATTGCAAATAATTCCACGCCAAGATATATAATAAAAGCTACTAGGCACTGATGCTTACACCCAAAACAGTGTGTTTTGAATAATACAATAAAATAAAGTGCCAAGCTAACTATTTCAATAAATAATGAATAGCTAAACAATTATCATAAATCAAAACATAAAACTGTGGCTAATATATTCCACATCCCCCCCCCCAAAAAAAACATAAACAAAGATGTTTAAACAAATTATAAACAATGTGTATAATTCAGTGAACATTTGGAAACGTTCTGCAGATGATCCACATCAAACTTTACCATGTCCATATTAATAGCTCATAACTTCTGTGAATAAATTGTGAACTCAACAAACACATTAGCACAGTCTATACTCTAAGTTGATCCAATGTATCACAGCAAAAAGCACACTCGTGGTTCCTTCACCTCCCTTGGTGTAATGTGTTTCTAGCCCGTATGGTAGAAGACTCACCTTTCAGTAAGACCTATCACTCAGGTCTTCAGAACACAGATCCCTTTTATTACCGGGAGGGATTCCCCCAGTATAATCATAAAACAATGACTTCAAATGATCTCTGTCCCATTTCATCCAGGATATTCCCAGGAACCGAACTCAGAAAAAGGAGCCTATATCTCAACGCTGCAGAGTTTTCCTCTTTTGAGGTCGAGCATACACATGTGCATCTTTAGCAATTTGGTATCAAATTTAATTAACGCTTTCACCCGCAACAACGGGACTGCCTGGTAGTTGTGCTGGATACCAGAGTAATACACGCAGACAGTTCTGAAGCTGATCTGTGTGACAAGTAGGCATGTGAGAAGTCCAAATGCGTCACTGCTCCAATACCAAAACTCATGTAGCTTCCGTTGTTGCGGGTGAAAGTGTTAATTATATTTGATCCGGAGGTGTCTCTGGCTATTTGGGAGGCCATCTTCCTTATAAGCAATGCTACAGAATTATTAATACAAGCAATTGCTAAAAATGCACATGTTTTGTCTCCAGAGCCGCTTTATGCTTTGACCTCCTTTGGACCTCGGTCCTTGTGGGCAGTATGGTCAAAGGCTAATTTAGATCCATCCACAGACAACCTAAATCTCCAATAAGACACATAAGCTTAAATCCAACTTAGTTTTACTTACTCAAAGTACATACAGAGGGCTAGAGATACAATTAGATAATGTGGAAGAAGCAGGGAGGGTCTATCTAGGACTATACCAAGTGGCACTAAACATGAGGGGAGAACAGTGGAAGATACCAAATATATATAAGAAAACAGGCTGTAGAAGCACTAATCTACCACGAAATGTCAGGAATATATCACAACATAATGCAATACATAGTAATTTAATGGAAAAAGCAGAAAATAATAAAAATAACATTGGCTGTGGCAGCACAATTCACCCCCTTCTAAAAAAAAGAGATTGTATACTGTAATTGTATATGGTACAGAATAAACACCAAAAATATTTATATTTATAACTTATAGAGCATTGGTTTTAGAGCAATAATATAACAAAACATAGAAAATTAGCATACACAAATATATCAATGAGAAACGTCCATACAGTGTGAACTTATTTCTTAGGTTCACTATATACATATATGTTTGTAAATGTTAATAATCCTTCTAGGTAAAGGAAGTTGTGTTTATGGGCATTTTTAAACTGGGACCTAAGTGTGCACCAACACTTAGGCCTTATTAAATGGTGCCGCAATTTAAAAGTTAAATATTTTTTATGGCAGAAAAGTGAAGAATTAAACATGATAATAAAACCTTTGAACTCACATAGCATCAAAGTAAAAAAAGACAAGCCTTAATGACTCAAACTTGTCCAGCCATGTGAAATACACATTTGTTTTCTTTATTACAATGAACAGCAATTTAAATCTTTTAACTTAATATGTATAATTTCAAACAAAATAACCACATGGACACAGTTCACAGGAATTACTTTAGAAATTAACTAAATCGTGTGGGTGGACCTACTAAGTTGTAATAATAGCTGGGCACTCAGAAGTGCTTTTATTGTTTGGAAACAATGGGAAATAAAATGCTCAATCACTCATAACTTATGATCCTTTTTTTGTTTTTAGTAATCGTGACACAAATTGTAAAACATCATTCAAAGGTTGGATGACTGCAGTAAAATGTTGATTTATGCATTATACAAGTCGCCTAAGGTGCTCTCACACTATTCCATAGCATAACTATATTTATCATTCATACTACCTTAGACATAAATGATAACACCCTTTATTACAAGCACAGCCCCTTGTGTCATGTGATTTTTTTAAAGTAAAAACTGTGGTTAGAATGTGGTATTGGAAGATGCATGCTGTCTTTTTTCTATGCATGGCTTCTTGTTTTACTATCCCTTCCTACCTGCAATCCATATATATTACCATTTGTCCAGCACAATGACCCATGTTGGATACATTAATAGACATCAACCCTGTGAGAGCCAGCAGCTAACACTGCACATGACTGCTAGCTCTTTTTACTGGCTGTAAGTGACAGCGGGGTCACTACTGATAATCAGGAAAAAATTCGGTCAATGACGTAAATTAAAGCTAATTCCCAAAATTAATTTAAATATTCTTCAAAAAGATATAAACCTATTTTTGTGCACCAAACACATTTGCAAATACAGTTTTAGCTTGTGAAAGTAGCTAAAACTGAGTAGATATGATTGCTGTGCTGTACATAGCGTGTGCAAAGATCAAAACTGTGGGAGGGGCCCAACAGGCCCCACGGGACCCACCGACTACAGGCTGCCTGTAAAAAACTACAGGAAGAGGTGGATGCATGTCAGCCTGCACAAGGAGAGTGGGAGGAACAGTAACCAGTCTTTATTACATGATGCTACTGAATGCAAGAAAGGTTTCACATTGGGTTGCTGCACAGATCTGAAAGGAATATGCAAAGCACATCAAGACTACACATGCATCTTGGATTTAGACAATATTTACTTATACACGCATAAAAGTGTATTTTCACTTTTGAAGGCAAAATTGAGAAAACCCCTACTATTTGTTTATGTGTTCCTATTCACAGAGCATACTGAAAAATAATGCAAAAAAAATTCTCACCTATTAAATCTCTATTTCGCAGGCCTTTGCAAGCTTCTCTCTGAATTTCAGTAACAGGAAACTCTGACTGTCCTAATAGAAAGACTAAGGACAGACTGAGATCCCGCTAGTTAACGTACAGTAAAGGATGCAAGCTTTTAGATATTTAACCCTTCGTTAGGACAGGTGGTGTCCAAGTCTATCTAGTTAACAATTGAAAATTAGATCTGCCAGCACAGTACAGACAGGGTTCATTATAGTTAATATTACACTCCCCCACCCCCCCCCCCTTTC
>NW_017307258.1:651753-660405 GCF_000935625.1 Nanorana parkeri | reverse complement strand
TGTATGATAACAGTAATTTGTTGTTATTATTATTATAATAATTATTATTATTAGCTGTATGCCAAACCCCTAGCACATCGCTTGACTGACCTGATCCCACGGCTCATTCACAAAGATCAAGTGGGGTTTGTGCCCCGACGTAGTGCCAAGGATAACACCAAACGCACGATCACCCTAATTCATCACGCCCGCTCCCGCGGTCTTCCCTTCTGTCTGCTCTCGGTCGATGCTGAAAAGGCGTTCGACCGAGTCAGCTGGTCTTTCCTAGAGGCTTCTTTGCTTCATTCGGGTCTCCCTCCCGCGTTTGTTGACAGGATTATGGCACTGTTCCATCGACCCTTTGCAAGGGTGCGGGTCAATGGCAATCTGTCTGCCCCGTTCCCGATTTATAATGGCACCAGACAGGGCTGCCCCCTTTCCCCCTTGCTCTATATCTTGGTGATGGAACACTTAGCCAATGCAATCAGGGGCAACGACTCCGTCCGGGGACTTCAGATAGGTGACCAGGTACATAAACTTGGTCTCTATGCGGACGACTTGCTCCTGTACCTTTCGAACCCTATCGTGGGCGTTCCCTCTCTGATGGAGGAATTCAAGCTTTTTGGTCGCCTGTCTAACTATAAGGTGAACTTGCAGAAATGTGAACTATTGAATGTTTCCCTGCCACGAGCTGAGGCGGATTGTGTGAATGGCTCCTTTCCCTTCACGCTGAAATCGGACTATATGACTTACTTGGGCGTCCGCATTCCGGCGGACCTAGCGGACCTCTATTCCTTAAATTATGCCCCCTTACTGCGTACAGTTGAGGATACTCTTCTAGCTTGGATGAACCTCCACCACACTTGGTTCGGTAGAATTGCCCTTTACAGGAATACTTGGAGCGAACTGCGCTTCCCAGGCTTCCACCTTCTGCCTTCCAGGAGCTTTCTGCGCCTTTTTCAGACGCTGAACTCCTCCGTATCCTTAAATCTCTGCCAAGGGGCAAGAGCCCTGGCCCGGATGGCTTCAAGGTTCGCTTCTATAAACGTTTTCAGGATATTTTAACGTCCCCTCTCCTGAACTCCTTTAACGCTCTCTCGGCCACCTGCCACTTTCCCCGCCAATCACTGGAGGCTCATGTAGTGGTTCTACCCAAACCAGGCAAAGATACTATGCACTGTAATAATTTCCGTCCCATCTTCTTGATCAATGTGGATGTTAAGCTGTATGCCAAACTCCTAGCACATCGCTTGACTGACCTGATCCCACGGCTCATTCACAAAGATCAAGTGGGGTTTGTGCCCCGACGTAGTGCCAAGGATAACACCAAACGCACGATCACCCTAATTCATCACGCCCGCTCCCGCGGTCTTCCCTTCTGTCTGCTCTCGGTCGATGCTGAAAAGGCGTTCGACCGAGTCAGCTGGTCTTTCCTAGAGGCTTCTTTGCTTCATTCGGGTCTCCCTCCCGCGTTTGTTGACAGGATTATGGCACTGTTCCATCGACCCTTTGCAAGGGTGCGGGTCAATGGCAATCTGTCTGCCCCGTTCCCGATTTATAATGGCACCAGACAGGGCTGCCCCCTTTCCCCCTTGCTCTATATCTTGGTGATGGAACACTTAGCCAATGCAATCAGGGGCAACGACTCCGTCCGGGGACTTCAGATAGGTGACCAGGTACATAAACTTGGTCTCTATGCGGAAGACTTGCTCCTGTACCTTTCAAACCCTATCGTGGGCGTTCCCTCTCTGATGGAGGAATTCAAGCTTTTTGGTCGCTTGTCTAACTATAAGGTGAACTATTGAATGTTTCCCTGCCACGAGCTGAGGCGGATTGTGTGAAAGGCTCCTTTCCCTTCACGCTGAAATCGGACTATATGACTTACTTGGGCGTCCGCATTCCGGCGGACCTAGCGGACCTCTATTCCTTAAATTATGCCCCCTTACTGCGTACAGTTGAGGATACTCTTCTAGCTTGGATGAACCTCCACCACACTTGGTTCGGTAGAATTTCCCTCTTTAAGATGAACCTGCTCCCTCGCTGTCTCTACCTATTCCAAACCCTTCCTCTTCATCTCCCAGCCACCTTCTTCAACAGACTACGCTCAGCCATCATACGTTACATATGGAGGTGCCGCAAACCAAGGATACGATATACGGTCTTGACAATGAGGAAGGAGAGGGGTGGGGCGGTTGGTCGCCTGTCTAACTATAAGGTGAACTTGCAGAAATGTGAACTATTGAATGTTTCCCTGCCACGAGCTGAGGCGGATTGTGTGAATGGCTCCTTTCCCTTCACGCTGAAATCGGACTATATGACTTACTTGGGCGTCCGCATTCCGGCGGACCTAGCGGACCTCTATTCCTTAAATTATGCCCCCTTACTGCGTACAGTTGAGGATACTCTTCTAGCTTGGATGAACCTCCACCACACTTGGTTCGGTAGAATTTCCCTCTTTAAGATGAACCTGCTCCCTCGCTGTCTCTACCTATTCCAAACCCTTCCTCTTCATCTCCCAGCCACCTTCTTCAACAGACTACGCTCAGCCATCATACGTTACATATGGAGGTGCCGCAAACCAAGGATACGATATACGGTCTTGACAATGAGGAAGGAGAGGGGTGGGGCGGCGCTCCCAGATCTGGAGGCCTACTATAGAGCCACTCACTTATCGCATTTGATGGACTGGTTTGACACCAGGGATTCGGCTCTTTGGGTTTCTCTGGAGCGGGAGCTGTCCCCAACACCTCTCACGAATCTCCCCTGGCTTCTGCCCCGGCAACGGCCCCCTAGCCCTACGCTACCCTTCTTTCTCACCCCAGTGCTCAAGGTGTGGGATTCCACGAGGATCAAATACAAACTAGCAGCATCCAGGGGCTTGATGACCCCTGTTATGGCACATCCAGGTTCCTGTGTTGGGAGGAGATGGCCCCTTCATACATCTTTCAGGGATTGCGGGGGGATCCCTCCAATCCTTGGATCAACTTTACGCCCCCGACCCTGTGCCGTTCCCCTGATGCGTAGGGCACCAGAATCTTGCAGGGCTTCCCTTGATCATCTTAATTTTGGAGACCCGAGTCTGACTCAACAGTGTTGACCTCCTTAAAGGGAAGAGCTATAGCAGTCCGGAACCCCTACACGGGGACAAGACCTTGAGCGGAGGTACGGCTTATGTCTGGGCACATTGTCATGTACATTTCTGAGGTATTTGTTATTGTCTTCAGCTCTGCACTATTACTAAGATTGCTCATCGGATGCTGCCTTTGCATGTTGTTCACTTTGTATGCTGTTTATTTTGGTATTTGTGAAAATTTAATAAACACTATTTCTGCAAAAAAAAAATAATTATTATTATGCAGGATTTATATAGTGACAACAGTTTGTGCAGTGCTTTACATCATATGGGGAGACCGTACAATTACAGTACAATGCCATACAAAAGGATTACCCTGTTTAGGAAAGCTTACAATCTAGGAGGTGCAAGTAATACAGAAGGTAATAACTGTAAAGGAAGAGCTGACTTGAAGGAGTAGATGTACAGTTTTTTAAGAGGAAGTGTGATAGGCTTCCTGAGGAGGTGAGTTCTCAGGGATCACCTAAAGGCAGAAAGAGTTGGAGATAGCCAGATAGGTTGTGGTAGGGAGTTCCAGGAGATAGGAGAGGCTATGAATGAGAAAAATGTAACAAATATAAAATATGTATTATTCTAATTTGGCTGCAAAAGTGGAAATACACTTTAAGCTTCGAATCAAATTTGAATAGCTTAGTTGCATCTCACATTTCTATTTTATTATTATTTGCAGATACTTGCAGTGTAGAGTTTGTCAGACACGGCAGCAAACCTCCGACAGGTCTGTTTCCCTTTATGGCGAGTCGCCATTAAGGGAATTATGGTCATGGATGGTTTCCCTGTTGCCAGCCAGCACTTTTTTTAAATGCTTTTCAAATATCAAGAAGTTTAACCTTTAGAACCACTCTGAAAGAGGTATATAATATATCTGGTGATTTATTATCATTACAGTTGTATGTACTTTGGACAAAAAGTAGACACCCACTGTAAGCAATGATACACCAGTCCCCAATTTCCCTTATTTCCAGAAGGAATATAGCTAACACTAGTGACCACATCATTTAGTCAGTATAAGCGTACAGGAAATGGAAAAATAAACAGCCAAGAAATAACATGGCCTATTCGTCCTTGAGGCTAACACAGACATTTTATACAAGACTAAACTTGATTCCACTAAACCTTCCTGCAGGTTTGTTGCTTTTATTTCCTGAACAAATGCAGACCTTCACAAAGCAGTTGTCAAAATACCAGAGCAATGACAGAGAATGCCACACCATAGCCATGGACATACCAAACACAGGTTTGTGCAATCGACATAGGCGTGGTTAATAGCTGAAAAACACAAAGCCATCTATTTATGTTTTATTGTGGCAACAGATTTATGTCCTCTTCCTTCACAACCGGAGAAGAATACCAAATATTTCAGGCAGGTAATAAGCGACTAATGTCAAATTACTTGGAGCAATGTTTGTCTGGCCCCTAGCCAGTAAACTTTAACTGAACTTGGACCTTTCTCAGAAATTATTTAGTGATATCATTGTGATGAATCCTATTATTACAGAAAAAAAATATTGTTTTCTTTATTATCTAATCAGCTATCTAAAGCTAACCTGTTTCAATTTTTTTAAATTATTCAGCGATTCAATCCCACACCCCTAGCATTTGGTTCCCATACCCCTGGTTACGAACTCCAATTTTACAGTAATATGATTGCTGTGTAGGGGAAGGTAGACTGTCCACAATATCACTTTAACATTTTAATTGCTATCTACAAGACAGGCCTATTGCTGCGTATATATCTGCTATAGTAGGCAACAACATTTCTATGCATAAAAGTGGTATACTAATTCACCCATTGTCCACCATGTCCTGCTCCAAAACTTTCACATTTACAGGTGAAACTCGAATAATTAGAATATCGTGCAAAGTTAATTTATTTCACTAATGCAACTTAAAAGGTGAAACTAATATATGAGATAGACTCATTACATGCAAAGCAAGATAATTCAAGCCGTGATTTGTCATAATTGTGATGATTATGGCTTACAGCTCATGAAAACCCCAAGAACCCCAAATCCACAACCTCAAAAAATTAGAATATTACATGCAATCAATAAAACAAGGATTGTACATAGAACAATATCGGACCTCTGAAAAGTACAAGCATGCATATGTACTCAGTACTTGGTTTGGGCCCCTTTTGGAGCACTTACTGCAATTACTTTTGCACGATATTCTAATTATTCGAGTTTCACCTGTAGGGCTAACAACACCCATTGACAAAAGTCTCGCACCAAAAATCATAGAATAAAAAGATAACCAAGGCATAAAGAATACATAGCCTGCAAAGGAAAATATGGTAGCACCCACGTACATGGAAAATGATGAACATTTCATAGAAATATGGTTTTTAAAACATTAACACATATGAATTAGTTTGTTCAAATACGCATATGTATGTATATATGTTTTGCTCAGCTGCATAAATAAAACCTTAGCTACCTTGAAACTTGCATATAATGGGAATTTATACTTATGATAAAGAAAACGGAACATATTTCCAGGAACAAGCGGCATTTCTGATTGCTTGTTGAATAATTCCCAGTCTCCATGGTGCTAGTTTTGTGTATTTGTGTTGCTTTGACAATGTCTTTGACGTAAACACTTCATGTTTAGCCCATCCACACCTTACTCCCATGTACACTGAGCCTGATTATCGAACAGTGACTCCCCGGTTTCCTCCTTTCTGTAGCTCACTGTGTCTTTACCACATCGCTCTGATAAAGTCTCTCAGCATTTTCATCCACATGACTAAACTGAAAAATATGTTCACATCACATTCTTTTTTCAATAACATAAAACCTTGTGACGTGTTCTCTGAAACAATACCTCACTTCCAGAGACCCTGCAAGACATCAGAAATTATTAGGTGATTTAACCCTCTGGTGCCTGCTAAATAAATAAAAACATTTTGGTAGATTAGCTATTTACAATAGATAGATAGATAGATAGATAGACAGATAGATAGATAGATAGATAGATAGATAGATAGATAGATAGACTTAACTATAGCCATAGCAGCCCATGTGGTTGCTAGGGAGCTTGAGGGTGGAGGGGTCCCCATTAGGTTGTTGAGGCAAATTAAACATAGAACAGTTGCACATGATGACAACTCTTATCCCATGTAAAGTCTACAGTGTAGAGATGAGTTTATATGCACAAGAGGAGTCTTTGGGATCTTGGCATCTTACTCACAACTCAGAGAGAGTTCATCGAGGGGCCCCCATCACATTTTTGTTATATGTCTGTGTAGATAGATAGATAGATAGATAGATAGATAGATAGATAGATAGATAGATAGATAGATAGATAGATAGAGTATAGTATAGCAATATTCCCAGATAATTTTTTGTACAAGTCATTCTGAATTGAGAAAGCTGGTTGGATGACCAGTGAAACGTCTTCAAGAAAAATAATGCAAGTCCAGTTGCCTTGACTTATTTTTTACAGATATACGATGACCTGGGTGAATGAGAACCTTCACAGACCTCTATAGTATGTATTCCTATTACAATGCAGGACAGTATATTCTGTGATTTCAAAAATCCTTTAAACACCTGAGGACTGGCCACTGAATATATACAGCCGGTCTACTTCTCCATATTTCTGGGAGGATGTACCCATATGTCCTCCCATGCACACCTGTTTGCACGTGGCCGAGGTCACTGCAGCTCCTGCTCCTTCTGTCATTTGACGGTGGAGAGCTGCGGCTTTAGACACAGAGCTGATTGGAACGGCTCTGTGTCCTATGATCGCTATGGTTGATTACCACAATGATCACATGGCAATATTTGCATTGCCAAGCCCTCCCCTTCCTCTACTTGCTAACAGTAGATATATGTAAAATAAATGCAGGTTTAATTGTACTTTAATATCACTTTAACCCCCTCCTCTCCTACTTATGTTATATGCATTCTGATTCTACTCTGACCCTTTCACCTCCCTTATCTTGCACATCAATATGTTACTCCCTTCATTTCCATCCTCTCACTGTATGTAAACTGTACATTAACCCCTTCACCCCCTCCTCCCTCTGTCTATCACCTGTACATTTATTGTATCTTGTGCACTATTATCAAGCTCCATGTTTTAACCCCATCAATAACAGGATGTTTCTTTATTTCCAAAACATTGTGGCAAAAAAACAGATCACCTTGGAGTGTCGACATTTTTATTTGCTATGATTTATACATAAAAGTAAGAGAAACAGGCTTTTTTTTCAAATGTTTATATATATCTTTTTTATTTTATATAGTGAACAATTTAAAAAAAAAAAGGTTAATAAATGCCACTACAAGAAAGCTCTATTTGTCCCCCAAAATTATATAAAATTAATTTAGTTACAGTGTTGCGTGACCTTGCACAGCGCTGAAAAAATGGCCTGGTAATGAAGGGGGGTGTAACATGCCGGTACTGAAGTGTTGAAAGTCTATTTCGTGGTTAAAATTAAACCCAATAAAGGGGCCATGCCCTAAAGTTTTCCCGCAGCCTTTGTCATGTGTATACTTTATTATTTAGGTATGTTGTTCTGGTATGATGGGTGTTAAAGGGGTGTACAAGCCTATGAAAGTTATATATATTTATGTATGGATGCCATTAACAACGCAAGTCATATAAACAACAAATAAATCATGTTTAGAGAGCCTTTAGCTGTTTGGACAGAAAAGAGAACCCAGGCAAACACTTTACATTTGAAATTCCGTCTCTGTGTTATAAAGCTGTCAACCTCTTGTGGACAAGGGTATTTGCAGCGTCATGGTTTTAAAGGAAAGGAGGGAAACGGTCCCAACTGTAATCTGAGTTCCTGCTTTCAAAGAAATTGGAGTTTAACCAGGAAACAGCAATTCAGTCTACATTTACATTAGCCTCTTACCTCATACAAAGTAAACACCTAAACAGAAAGCGGGAAGAAGAAAAAGGATTCCTCAGTGTTTGTTTGAAAGGGCAAATATTGGCTTGCAGTCTTTGAGAGACGACATTTCAAATATATATTCGTGCTGTGAATAACTTTGCAGGCTGGGGCGGTTGGAGTATTAGCCGGGAAGAAAAGCAAACACATACTTATCCGCCTAAGATGTTAGAATAACACAACAAATGATAGCTCAATGTGAGAACAAGGGGGGAAAAGCCAAAAGTAAACACTGCAATGTGCTACAGGTCCCTGAAGCAGAAAATGGCTTACCCTCAGCTGTCATCACAAGGCCCTGTCGATGCTGCGTTTTAATTTTATGTGCTGCACGGACTCTATGACATGATGCATGGGCACATTTATCACAATTAAGCTAATTACAGAAAAATCAGAAAAGGATAGAAGCGTTACAGTGTTATGATATGTTCAGACAGCAAAATGGCTTAAAGGGAAACTATATATATATATATGATATATATTACAGTTATTATTTATATAGCACCAACATATTCTGCAGCACTGTACAATCGTTTAGACGAGAAACACTGACAAGCATCATTGACATACAGAAACAGTGGGTGAGGAGGACTCTGCCCAAATGAGCATACAGTCTAAGAAAATATAATTAAAAAAA
>NW_017307258.1:635321-650862 GCF_000935625.1 Nanorana parkeri | reverse complement strand
TACATAATGATATATATATATATATATATATACACATAAAGCAATAGCAGCGGGTAGTGGGACAGGTAAGTATTATGCATCTTCTTTTATGGATTGCTGTTTTTTTATTTTTCAGGCAATGGCATCACTTTAATAATGCTGTGCAATGGTTGTGGTTTACTGTCTCTAAGGGTTCTCATTTATCCAGGTCAGTAGTGGTATATACCTAGTAATAGTGACTTTCAAATGAACTTGTTCCGTAATGTTGGAGACAAATTACTCAGCATTCAAGTAGCCTCCTCAGCTCTAATGTGCTGATGAAGCCATTCAGATAAGTAGTGAAACATCTCCAACATTTCAGAACAAGTCCAGAAAATGTAACTAACTACTAATGTTGTGGCATACTGTTTCTCTCTCTCAGTGCAACTATACCTGTAAGCTACGTCCAACCAAAAACAATGTGCATTCTATGTGGCTGGGTTGTTGATCAGGGAGGGTGAGTGATTGCCTTTAATCCAGATAGCCACTACAGACATAAAGGCAAATCAATATATGTAATACAATAAATAAATCATGGTACAACATGAATGTAAACATGTGAAATCAGAATCAAAAATCACTTTATGTCAACCTGTGGCAAAGTCAATGGTAAGAGACTTACACTGAATAGCAGGTCACTCTAGGTAACTGCATTTTGCTGTCCTTTATTTGTAGAGTTCACTGATATGAACCTCAATAAGCATTCTGATATGAGAATAGAAACAGGTTCTATTAGCTCTGATCCAACTCCAGATGGTTAGTGAGGGGGGCTCATCACAGCGACGGGACAATAGTAGGGCAGTAGGTGGTGGGCCAGAGTTGGTTACCACAGGAGCCGGTGTTCTGTTTGCATATCAGAATGCCCTGGTTTTAGAGCGCCCAAGATAATGAAAGCAACATGTCAGCATCTGGAAATGTCTGTTATTTAGTACAAGTAGCAGTTTTGCTCCACTAACCTTTGCCTTGAATTTACTTTAAGGTAAATGTTACAATAATAACTGGAAATATGAGCTAACATACTTTTTTATGGTGACCTCATAATTCAATGTGGTACGTATGACAGAGATAATTTTTTTAAACATGGCCACTCTATCTGCACAGCATGTCATAGCTACAGAGGTTTGAATCGGTGAAAAAAAACAACTGTTAGGATACAATGGGAGCGTTCACTACTCCGCTCCTTCATGAGCTGCGCTGTCAGTTTCCATTATTTATTGGGCACACACATAGATTTAAGGGTTTCATATTACCTGCTTTCACACGTTAAACAAATCAGATGAAAGTGTTAATAGGTCATATGATTGATTTCAACAGCTCCCTGCTTTCGAACATTATCCTGTTTCTTTAAGTATGCAAATGGGAAGTAAGGTTGTAGTGCCTCTAGTAGCAAAAAGGTGAATCATCATGTTCCCATGCGGTTTAATTTATTTCATAAACCTGAAACAGCTTTCTGCAGTTCAGGGCCCTTTATGCAGCTGAATAGAGCAAACCAGATTGTCTGGTGCTGCATGCTTCAAAACAGGTAGGGCCGATGCCTAAAGTAAATTCATCCTACCTACAGGCTAAAATAGCACAATTAGAGTGATAGGATCACATCTGGATTTGATCTTGCCTGCAAATTGGGGGAAAAGCATATTTTCAAAACTTTTGTTATCTCTGCTGGGTATATTATGGAGACCAGGTTGTGCAGTTTAGAATATCAAAGAGGTTGACAAATTGGTTTACAGCTTTGTTAGTGGTCAATGCAGAGCTTTTAGCACCAAAACATAAACCTTACATTAAAAGTAGACCTTAATTCTAAAATAGACCCCCTTAACACTAATATGAACCCTACATTGTGACCCTCACCTTAATTGTAAGCCTAACTCTAACACCGCAATATACCAGCCATGATGCACTATTCCGTGTGAACACTAACACTACAGGTGAGAAATAGAAATGTGCTCCTGGGTGTGTTCATAGTTCTCAGATCCTGCTGTCAAGTTAACAAATTAATTGTAAATGTACAGTCAAGTTAACTGATACATACTGATGCTGCAGACATTTGGTATGGGCATCTAGGCTTCAATAACCCCTGGTCACAAACTTTAACTCTAAAACTAAACCTGTAACTTAACATTAATTACTACTATATTGTAATCCTAACCATTAAACGTAACCCCTTAGCCTTAATACTGATCTAAGTAAATAATGTTTACATTACACAAATCCATTACTAATGTCCCTGTGTGGCTGTGTCATTTACTGCCAACAGTTCTGATTTTGGTAGGAAAGACCAGATCAATGTGAAACAATAACCACTAAAGCTTTTCTTTTTTTCTAATGCAGTGGGAGACAAAAAATACAAATTACACTATTATTATTATTATTATTATTATTATTATTATTATTATACAGGATTTATATAGCGCCAACAGTTTGCGCAGCACTTTACAATATAGGGCAGACATTTCAATCACAATACAATTCAAGACAAGATGGTAAGGAGGACCAGAGATGGACAAGCTTAAATGAACCTATACATCAAAGTATTCACATATTATGAACAAGAAATAAAACCACTTTAAAACAAGTGCTAATTCACTACATTATCTATAGACATTGTGGAGAAATTCATTTTCAAATTTCATAGGCACAGAAATCCTAGATTTTTTCAATGAGAGCAGATTTTGTCAGCTTGCCAACCGTCTAATGTAAACAACCAGCTGTTGTTCTAAGCTGTTAGAAACCGACTGTAACCCAAACTCAGAATCTTTGTTATGTTGTGAAATTTGAGGATCTTTAAGCAGGAAAAACTTCACATTAAAAGAAGATAGAGAGATGAGTGAGGCTTGTTGTAAAACTGTTTTACTGCTTGTTAAGCATATATAAATAGTTTAATGTCCATAGTCTGGGCACAGGTCCACTTTGAATTGGGTACACTATTGATTTTTGGGTTTGCCTGCTTACTAGCTATTACATTCTTTCTGTGGAAATGAATTAAGAATAGTATACTGATGTAAATAATATCCAGTAGATAATTGGTACTCTGAGAAGGATTGAGCACTGTTGCCCAAAACAACTGGAGTAGGGTTAAAGTGTTTGCCAGAGCAAAATAAAAAAAATTATATTTCAAACTTGTAAAAAAAAAAACTGATAGCCAAAAATAGCTTGCGAACTTCCAGAATGCCAGTGTTGTCCTAACTTCCTGTCTGAGCTGAAATCACAGTGCCTTTCTGCGCTATAATTCCATACAGCATTGTCATCCCAACCCCAAAACCTCCCCCACCACCCACACTGTTCTTCTTTATATTCATACATTGATTTTTTTCCCCCAGCAAAACAATGCTGCTGCCTTGACTCCCAAAAATCAGCTCACATACTATGGGTAGGGAAGAGTGTCCTGGGAAATGTGGTTCTGGCAGCGTATCTACATCAGTGGGAACTGACCTCCTATTAGTTGCAAAAAGTATCTGCAAAAAAATTAAAAGCCTGGTAATGATATTGCATGGAGCAATAAAAGCCGTTCTGGCTACAGTAACAAAATAACATGGTGCAATATGCTTTTGAGGGGGTGAAGGAGGTTTGGGAATAAATGTGGATCATCCCAGGCAGGTATCCACAGGTATGGATTATTCATGTTTTCAGTGTAAGTTACCTTGATTGGAAAAGGTAATAAATGTAAATTGTACTCTTTTATAAACTGAGCAGCCATATTGCCCAATAACCTATTATGGCAATAATTTAGGAAAGCCTATGCTTAAGTTAGACCTGAACTCAAAAAGATTTGCTATTTTCCTAGGGAACAGTTGTTAATTGTATCTAAGCAGTACACTGAAAAAAATCTACTATTTTTAATTGAAAAGTTGCAGTGTAATTTCTGTGCCTACAGTCTCATAGTTGTACTGTATACAATATTTGCAATGTGAAATTTAAAACTATGTGCCTCACACTGTTAGTCTTGCAAAATTCAGAGTGGGGAAGTCAGTGGCGTCACTAGGGGGGTTCAGCCCGCACCCAGGTGACGCCATTGTAGGGGTGACACCAAAATGACTGACACTCATTTTGGTGTCACCCCCTCTGAAAAGTCGAGCACTCACTCATGGACCGAGAGCCCGACAGTTGCACGAGAGAGAAGGGACCCGGCAGCATACTTTATCCCACCGGGTGAACGGCCCTTCTTCTCTCTGCCATTGTCCATCACCAAAATGGCCGCCGGCAGGTAACAGCACGTGAAGTGATCATGCACATGCACTATGACATCATGGCGGGTTGTCACCCAGTACCTGCTCCGGGTGGCACCCCGCAATGGGGGTAGTCCCTACTGAGCTCTTTACCATTCTCTTTGCTTGAAAAAAAAAGCTGTACCTGAAGACTTGCAAAACAAGGATCTCTCTACTTCTGTTTATTTCCTTGGATATGTGGAACTTTATTGTTTCAATAATGGACACCGGATCAGTAATTATTCTTATAGTGTTCTGTTATACTGCTGCTTTGAGGAGGGTTTGGACACTGACAAAAACAATATTGCCCAGCCAGGATTCCTGGCCAGCATTCCTTGTGGCCTTCACCTCTGCAAGGAGTGTGTCTGAGCTACAGGTTTTATTCTCGAAAGAACCCTTTTTGGGTTTACACAATGATAAGGATAGTATTCCTCACTAAGGTACTTTCAGCTTTCCCCTTCAACCAGGACATTGTTCTTCCACCTCTCTGTCTGGCTCCTGTACATCAGAAGGAGATTTTCCTTTATTACTGCCCAGCCACTAAATCCATTCAAAAGACTAATGCTCATTTTGTCATTCCTGATGGTCCTCATAAAGGAGAACTTCTCGTTCTACCATTTCTCAGTGTCTCAGACAGATATTTGTTTCAGTTTATGGTCCTAAGGACAATGTTCCACCTTTCCCTGTCAAGGTGCATTCTATTAAGTCTGCAAGTGCCTTTTTGGCTTGTAGGCCTCAGGCAACTGTTTCCCTGATTTGCAAGCCTGCCATCTGGTCTTTTGTTTACACTTTCTCCAGTAAGTAAGTTTTACCAGGTGGATGTTCAGGCTTCATCTGATGCCAACTTCTTGATTATAGTGCTTCAGGCATCTCTTTATACTGCAGGCTGCCCTTAGATTTATTTTTATTTGTTATGTGGGCCTGTTGGTGTTTTCTTTGCTGTGTTGTTCACTCTTTAGTTGGACTGCTTTTGGACATCTCAGTCATATCGGAATAACTACTGGTCCTATATCCCTTAATAAATTATAAAGATAAAAGTATTTTTATACTTACCATAAAACTAATTTCTTGGAGTTCATTAACCTCCTCCCGGCCGGCCGGTGTAAAAAAACGGCCGGCCGGGAGCCCTCTAGATCTGAGCGGGCGTCTCTAGACGTCCGCTCAGCCACGCCCCCTCGCGTGGGAAAGCTTTAAAATGTAAAAACAGGCAGTGATGCCTGTTAACATACAAGCGATCCGCTGGCTATAGAGCCGGCGGATCGCTTGTATGGGGTGTTGATCCTTGTGCCCCTCCCGCTGGTCCCGGGCTCCGCTGTGCCCAGTGCAAGCCCGGGACCAGCATAGTGCCTCTGTGACAGGGGATCAGAGCGAGATTGGTACATGATCTCCCTCAGGTCCCCTCTCCGTTGTCAGAATGTGTAAGTGATGTATATGACATCACTTCCGCATTCTTGTGTCACTTTCCAGCTTTCCACATCACTTTCCAGATCTCTGCTTCATCAGCTTCTTCAGGGGGGTCCTAGGTGACATTAGGTGTCTTGGAGACACCTGTCTCCATAAAGAGGACCTGTCACATATGTTTGCTATCACATAGGGGGGTTTTATTAGCCCCCCATGTGATAGCAATAAAGTTAAGTGAAAAAAAATAAAAGTTTCAAAAAATAAAAATGAGTCACACATAAAAAAGAATTTAAAAAAAACATACACGCATGCAAACATGTGTAGGGTGCGCATACGTGTGAAAACGATGATTGCGCCCATTACGCCGCACATGTTACATATCGCCGCGAACGTCGCAGTGAGAGCAATAATTCTAAGGCCATCAATCACTGATCATTGGTCAACAAGCGGTTAAGGGACACTGGTCCCACCTCCCTGTTTTTGTGATCAAAATCAAGTATTCCTTTTCTACAAAACTGAAGAATGATGGGAGTGGGAGGGATTATACCTGGCCAGAGTTTTTTTTTTCTTTGCCACTGTCCATATCCTCTTGAGGTGGCTTTATAACCCATCTCTATACAAAACTACCGATCCTGTGTCCACTAATGAACTCCAAGAAACTGATTTCATGGAAAGTACAGCTTTCTTGCAATACTCCTGCTGCAACTTGATTATTTCCCACTAGTCATCAGATCACCGGTCATCAGAGGGCAGCTCTGATATAAGGAAGCAAAGCCCTGCCTCTCTACCAAGATAACTGCCTCCAAACAAAGACAGTTAGCGAGACAAGGCATAATAAGTCAGTAGTGGGGAAAAGATTAGCTGCAGGGAGATCACGGACAATACTTGCGACTAGTCATTTGCCTTTTTTGGGCACAGCCTCCACAGTCCTGGGCCTTTAAAACATCAACTGAAGCAAAAAAAAAATGTCCTTCATGAGAAGTGAACAAGTGAGCAGAGATACTAAGGGAACATATAAGATTAGCATTATTTATCACTTATATAATTCTTAAATAAAGTCTCAGTGTCATAAGCATCATTCACAGAAGGCAATGCTTTATATGGATCATTATTTAGTAACAGAGCACAGCAACAGCAAATGTATTTGTCTCTATAGAATACCTTTAACAAGTTCTACAACTCTATTAAAAACAGAAAAATCTTTCTAAAAAGAGCTTTGTAAGCTCCTTCACAACTGACCACAAACCAAACAGAGAAGGCGCCCACCGAGCCAACAACATTTTAAAAAGTTACACTAAACAAAACCCTATTAAACTCTTCATTCCTCAGTGTCAGTTGGAGCCATATTCTGTACAAGATATTTGGTTTCACGTCTTAAGTTACATTTAGCTGTCACAGCCATCAGATACTGCTGGAATTCAGTTACCTATCAGATAATCTCACCCTAAGGCCCAAACAAGAATTACCTGATAGTAACCAAACTAGTTCTACAGGAGACAATGTGACTGAAGAGTTAAGTTCAGGAGACTAAGTATACTAATAAAATGTATCTTATGAGTTCTTAACTATAAAATTTGGCTCTTTAGGTATGAATGCTTCTGTCTAGTGAAAGATAAATGGCTACACTTGTACGAGTGGCCCCTCTGACAGTAGAGATGCTACCACCACTTTTTCACAGGAACCTTCATTCTGTTAATTTGCCAGCCCAGTGTTCAGTGCATATCAAGCAAGTTTACTGTATGCATAGGACAGGATAACCGTCAACCAATATCAGAAGCAGCAGCAGTAAATTATTTCAAATTATAGTGTATTTTAAGCCTTTTTTAGTTTTGGATAGAGTAAAAAAGGATTAGAACCCCATCAGGTATTAAATGCGATCCTCCATATAGTAAGTAAGGGGAAAATCTGCAAAGACAGAAACAGAATCTGACAGGGGTTCTAGCTTTCCCCTACAGTAATAAAAAGCTTTTTTACTTATGTTTGTATCCGCAGTTTGAGATTCATCCTTACTTTCTGGTGAAACATTATAAGCAGGACAGAAAGTGAGGAGAAATCTCACTCCAAAATAACACTAAAAACCTGATGGAGGCGTTAACTCTCTACTAAAAAAAAAACAATTACTAGACACTTTAACTAATTAAGGACAATAGGGAAGCCACCATAAATTTTAAAACCATAGGGTTTTGTTTTCATTTTTTCTTTATAATTTTTTCACTTTTTTATTTTTTAAATTGTAAATATTATTTCTTATGATTTTTTATTTATTTTTTTAAATATGTATTTATTGTATTATATTTTACTTTTAATAAATTTTAATTGTTTTTATTTTATTTTTATTTTCACGTAACTTTATTGCTATAACACAGGAGCTAACAATTTGGAGGTGACAGGTTCTCTTTATTGAACTTGTCACCTCCAATACAGGAGTTTGAGAACAGCACTGTGATGGAACTCCTGGAACTCCTGTGACAGCTGAGATGGGAAGGCTGCGAGTGCAGCTCTCCCGTATTCACTGTTTACATGGAGTACTTGCCATGGTCCCAGGTCCCCCAGAAAAGCGGGGAAAACCACTGCGGGGAGGAAGGCCGCCAGCAGGTTGAGAGGCACCTGGAGGTGGGGGCGGACCATACAGGTGGGGCAGCGGGGACCTGCAGGCATGTTACAAGTGATCTCAGTGGGATCATCCAGATCACTTGTACAAAATGAACAGTGGCTTCCCTGATCTACATTAAGCCCTGCTTGCCCGAAGCAGGGCTAAATGTAGAAAGAAACGTCCTGCACGGCGGCTATGCTGCCACTCTTAGAAGCCAGGCCTTGGTGGCCATGTGGGAAATCCGGCCCTGTCTGATACTGGTCTGTGTTACACCCAAAAAATGGATTTAACGTCCAATGTACATTACATACAGAAAACCTGTACTTCAGGTATTTCAGGGCAAGGTAAGGGGTTGTTTTAGAGCAGTGGTTCTCAACCTGTGGGTCGGGACCCCTTTGGGGGTCGAATGACAATTTGCCAGGGGTCGCCGGGAGTCTCCCACTATTAGATAGCTATTAGATTATCATCATTATTATTATTAATAATAAAAGCTGACACCCTCGGCTTGTGTTATATGGTTTGCCATTTTAGCTGTTACAACAGGGGTTCTCAAACTGTGGGTCGCTGTGTCATTTCTGCTGTGCTCGGTGAGAGTCCTCCTCAGCCCTCTCCTAGCGCAGCAGTGTCAGTTCTCCCGCCATGCTGCCAGATGTCGCTGCAGCAGCCGCGTCAACCCTAAATTTTACCATTGGGGGTCACCACAACTTGGCAAATGTTACCAAGGGGTCCCGGCCCTAGAAAGGTTGAGAATCACTGTTTTAGAGCATGGTGGGTAGGAAACACTTATCTTTCAATTCACTTCTCCACCACCAAGGTTACTTTACAGTGCACACAGTGCACTGTCTCTCCTGCCTCAACAATGTAGCCGAGAAGCTAGTTGCTAAGACAAAGCAATGTCCTTTGGGCAAAGGAAAGGCTCTAGTCCACTGTAAGCTCTGACCTAGTGCTGGGTCAGAACTCACATAGCAATTTTGGGGGCATTTCATCAAGTCAATGGTTCAGTGGAGGCTAGTGGAAAGTATAAATATTTTCCTTACCTCTGTATTCTAGAGTGAACCTGCCAATTTGCCCTGCAAACTACAGGTTTACTTTAAATAATGCAATTATTTTAACATTTCCCTGTGCTTATGGGCAACACACACCAAAAAAGGAACTTTTCAATAGTACATAAGATCTCCCTGACATCAGTTTCAATATGGCTGGACATATAGGGAGGTAATATCTTTCCATGTAGGGTTACCATAATACTATATAAAGAATGATTAAGACTTATATTAGCCTTTGTAAGCCAGGAAAAAACAATACACTGTTACATTTAATATTTGAAATTTCTGCTTCAGATGTCATTATCTTCCTTCTTCAAACTTGTATTTGTGCCAAACGACCTTGTGCACTAATATTCAAAGCCCAGTAATTATCTACATTGTCTGTCTTCCTCCAGTCACGCCTGTAGCTTTGGAGGCATCCTATTGTAAGTTCATATAGCATAGTCTCACACTACCCCCCAGTGTTCAAGTGAACATATTATATTTACAACAAGCTGTTTAAATAGAAAATCCTCAGAAGAGGAATAGGTTATATTTATGCTGCCATATATTCATCTATATGAGTATGTTTGCCCTGTAAATTGCTGTGTTCCACCTGTCATAAGTGTATTTCACCGAGCTGGTATATTACTTATTTGCAGACAAGGTGATATTTCATTGAAATTCATGCATACTTTACAAAATCTGTCACCAGTCTATTCTCTGCTTTAATTAGATGAAGCATTTATTATGATTGATCCTGCATATAAATACATATTCACCACTGCTTGACTTGTTAACCTCCAATGTCCAAACCAAAGCCCTTGTCACTTGTCAGGTAGACATATCGCTTTAATATTAGTAAGGGAAATGTATGGCAAAGTCTATAAAAAATCTTGCATATATAAAATAAATTGAAAATCTATCTATGTTATGTAAAATATCATGTATTACAGTAATGTTTTGTGAATATGTACCAGTGCGGTATTTAGGTAGGCAGTACTAAGAGCAATGATGATGCTCAAAGTGTGGCAATCCTCAGCAACCAATCAGATTTTTGTTTTATCACTTTAGAGTTTTTACTACAATGCCAGATGATTTTTAACAGGATGCTATACTTTATAGGATTTCAGAGTGCTCTTTCTCAAATGTTTAAATTACCCACATGGTGCTTTTTTTCAAGTGGACAAGTGTCCTTACCAACATACTAATATCCTATGGTACAAGCCACTATTCCAAGCTGCTGTAATGAAGTGGCAATTATATAACACACTCTCTGAATCCAGTGAATCCAACTGCTTAATTCCACTTCACCTTTTAAGTAGGTTCCAAAAGAAGATATGCAGGTCAGGTAAACTTGGCACACACATCGCTAAGAATTAATTGACTTTGTAATTGCTTCCACTTAGTGAACGCACCCCCTGAACTAGTTTTTGCAGTTCTTAGTGAAGCTGCAATAGAAGTGAAATGGGTGTTGCTCATTCTGGACAGTATTCTCATGTCTATGTCCAGTAGACACCCTTGGCTGACCAACATCAGAGGGAAAGATTTATTACATAGGTAAGAAACTCTTGCAAATGCATTTCCCTTTCCCACACAACTGTCTCAGACACACGTGCCCGGGTTCTGTACTTGAATATTTATGCCCAAAGCTGCCGAAAAGCAACTTTTCCTACAGATGGATTGTGCCGAGCATTTAACCCATTGTTAAGGCTGAACTCCAGCCGAACAGCTAAATGCAGACTTTAAATGCATTTATGGGAGAATTTAATAAACTATCATAAAACTCTGGAGTGACTTAAAGAATACACCTAGTATGAGCATACTTACTGTAGTTCCTTACAGTTACTCTTTAACCCCTTCGTGACACTGTAAGTCCCGCCACGAAGTGCCCAAATGACTGGACACGCACACTGTACGTGACCAGTTATTTGCGGCTCTGCAATACTGGTAACCCCTGAGAATCAGAGGTTACGATTCATTAATGGATGCCTTGGTATAGAGGCATCCTTTAATAAAAGAGTTAACCTTTTTCAGACACCCGATCCCTTTCAGCAATCGGGTGTCTGACAATGAGAGCAGAGCCGCATTTGCAGCTCTTGCCATCACTCTGACAACTGGTATAGATCAGGAATTTTTTTTAACTTTCAGCAATAGAAACATAATGTTTCTATTCCTGAAACAATGTTGCAGTTTTCTGATCGTCATTGGAACGATCAGAAAACCTTTAGTGACATCTGATCCTGAAATGCTGCAGGATCAGTGTAACTAAGGTTATTATTGGCTGTTCTTAAGTTTGAAGCAGCCTAATAATAACCAAAAATTAATTAATTTATCAAACAGCAATAGTGAGATTAATTCACAATGACTGCTTGATATAATTAAATAAATTAAATAATAACGTAATAAAATGTTTAAAAAATAGTGAAAAGTGTTAAAAAAATAAAATATAGTGTAAAAAATGTAACAAATAAAAATAAATGTAACAAATAAAAATGATATATTTAAATATATTTTTATACTATCATTTATATAAAAATGAACCCCTTACAATGAAAATCTGCAGCAGAATTGCAAATTTGTTTTTCACCCTAAGGGATTCATTTTTTTTTAACCCCCCTCATGGCAGTGATGTTCAAAGTATGTCGCTGTCACTAAATGTGACACTTAGTGACAGTGACATTGTATGCCAGGTGACCACTTTTAGCTTTAAGAGAAAAAAGATTAAAATGTTAGGTTTTAGTTTTAGGCCGAGAAGTACAGAAGATTTTCTAAAATCCTAGGGATGTGAGGTTTTTCCAAATAAAGGACAAATAAATGAATGTATTTATTTCATATTTTTAGCTGTGCTGTTTTTGTAATAAATACTACAAACCAAAACTGGGGAAAAAGTGTTTTCTTTACGTTTTTTCCTTTTTTTGAAGGAAATTGAATTTGTCCTAAGTGAGGCGTTAGGTACACATATGTGATATAAATATATGGCCCTATCTGTCCTCTAAAAAACAATATATAATACGTGTGGGTGCACTTTGTAAGAAAGAGGTGGAAGAATCACACAGCAAAAATGTCAAAAGTGCGTCAGTCATTTACGAACAGAAACTAGAAACAGTCATGAAGGGGTTAAAAGAAACAATCAGTTTTCCCTGTTCCTCTCTCTTCCACAACTGTCCCTAATTAAGGTCTACTCTAGAAAACTGGAAAAATAAATGTAGCATTTAATTGTCAAAAGTGTTTCGATATTGTGCTTTACAGTCTACCCTGAAAACGTGCATTACATATTTGCATAACAGGCTTGCTTTCCTACTGTACTATGAAGAAAGTATTTCTTAAAATATAAAAAAGTTGAGTATTTATTTTCTAATTTCCTGTACATTAGAAACATGATCAAATGTTGTTGTTATGGGCAGCACAGCTATTGTTTGAAACATGTGCAAGTGGTTTTTGTTTTGTGGTTCTTTAGGTCTCTATAAATGTACAATTAAAACCTGCAAACTGGCAGGGAATGTGTATGGTTTTGTAAATATATTTTCAGAGCCTGCTTTCATTTTTAGAAGGCTCCATGTGAAGTTATATGCAGTGACACAGGTTCTGATTTACTAAGAGGAAATGCAAAGGAGCAGCAAAAAAACACTATAAAGATAATAGGTATGCTTGCAATGTGAGCTCGTATGAGCACTTGGATGTATGCGCCAGGGGCGGACTTGGCCGGTGGGCAGGGTGGCAATTGCCCCCCCGGCCTCTCTAATGACTGTTAAAATGGCCCCCTCTGCACTGCTTACATACTGACCTCTACATTACACCGCCGGCTCTGCACTGCTTACATACTGACCTCCGACCTCTACATTACACCGCCGGCCTCTGCACTGCGTACATGCTGACCTCTACATTACACCGCCGGCCTCTGCACTGCTTACATGCTGACCACCGACCTCTACATTACACCGCCGGCCTCTGCACTGTGTGCATGCTGACCTCACACATTACCCCGCTGGCCTCTGCACTGCACACATGCTGACTCCTACATTACACCGCTGGCTTCTGCACTGCATACATGCTGACCTCTACATTATACCGCTGATCTTTGCACTGCGTACATACTGATCTCTGACCTCCACATTACACTGCTGGCCTCTGCATACATGCTGACCTCTACATTACACCGCTGGCCTCTGCATACATGCTGACCTCTACATTACACCGCTGGCCTCTGCACTGTGCGTCCTACTGCTGACCTCTGCACTGTGCTTTATTGCTGACCTCTGCACTGTGCGTCACACCGCTGACTTCTGTACTCTGCATTACACTGACACTATGAGTTAGTGGCAGAACTACCAGTGTTGCAGCGCTCGTGCAGCACACTGACGAAGCATTCCACTACTAGTGTTCTATAATTTTCCTCAACCCATACATTTCTCTGCCGCGTCACTTCCAGGTGCGCATGTGCATGAAGAAAGGGGGTCATGAACACAGCTGATTCAGATGACGCGGCCCCAGCATAAGTGACGGGTTTGAAAAAATTTATAGGGTCGAGAAAAATTGTAGAACACTGACTTTGACACTGTCCGGCCCCTCCCACTTACCTCTCACAGCTCACAGCCCAGAAGCATGGACAGCCAGCGTCGGTCTACAGTAGGTGAGAGTGCCCAAGTAGTGGACATGGAGCGGAGTAAGGCCAGAACCATGTAGGGAGCCCAGCAGGAGGAGAGCACCATCACCCAGCCAGTCACCCCTTTCATGGACTTACTAGGAGTCCTCACATCACCCGACCATTCACACTACCGTTACATGGATTGCCAAAGTGGCAGACGGGCGGGGGGAAGCGGGGGCAGAGGCAGAGCGGGAGGGGGCCGAGTCGCTGCACCATGGGCCTCTGGGTTGTATTTGCACCCTGGGCTAAAAGTTGCCAGTCAGCCCCACGTATGCGCACCCAATGATAACAGGCCCCTGACAAATCCCATTAGGCATTGCAAGACTCTGACAGCCACAGACATGATTCCCAGAGGCAGATCCAGAATAGGAATTGTAGTTGCTGCACAACTGGAGGGTCGGAAGTTGACTACCCCTGGAGTACACACTTGCTCCAAGCATATGTTGCTGTCTCAGTGTGTGTAGTGTGTATAGAACCTTTATATAAAACTTATTTTCTGCCCCATATACAAGGCCATCCCTAAGGAGGCAGCATTTTGGACTAGAATGTCCCAATTGGCTAAAAGCTGAGAGAGGGGATGTGTGCGGGCTATACACATCTCCCCTCCCAACTCTTAGCAACCTGGGATGCTCTGGCTGGCATCTTGCCCAGCACCTGGCATCCAGTGAAGTCACTGCTTGCCAGGAGCTGAGCGGGACGCTCTGACCGATGTTCTGCCCACCTCCTTGGTGTGACTTTACTGGTTGCCAAAAGCTGAGCTGAGTGGGACGCCAGCCACAGCTGGCTAGTACACCACCAGGACCCTATCAACACAGTCCCCGCCCAACATGACCACCAGCACAAACTCCCCTGGAACATGACCACCAGCCACCTCAGGTGGCAATTATGCTAGGGACACCCCTGCCCATATTTCAATATGAGGAATTAAAGATAATAAAAACCCTTGTGGTGCCCCCCACCCTTACAAACTGCAATGATTAACTGCTCATTAAGTCTAGGAGTGCAGGGTTAAGAAGTAATACTTACCTTACTCCTTGCTCTGGCAAACTCCCTCTATCCGTGCGACCAGACTGTCATAGCCCCCTCTCTAAGGCACTCTCAGGCACGGCTGCACACTCACCTCCACCACATTCAATGCAGGATCAATAGTCCTGCATTGTAGGTGATGACACTGAGGTACAACCCACAACCTAGAGCGCCAGGGAGAAGAAGAGAGCACCAGAGCCTGCTGGAGCAGGGATAAGGTAAATAAGAAAAGGTAAGAAAAACACAGAACAAAGTAATCACTCCAAAAGACAGCAGATTTTGTACAGGTATGTATTTGTGATCAGCCATTCTCAAGCAGCAGCATCTGAGATTGTGTATGCATACTTGCATGACCTGGGCTCCTGGAGGGGCCTAGGGCCAGCCTCCTTCCCAGTGACTATGGGCCCAGGACTATACAGACTACCCTCAGACCTCTTGAAGTTACAATGCGCATTTACATTTTACTTTTACTTTACAAGGAACATTTACATTTTACTTTGCTGGTCAGAGATAATCCATGATACCCTTTCTCATCCTTTCTCATGGAACTAAGACTTGAGGGACTGTACGCGGGACCCCCCCCCCCCCCCCCCCCGGGTTGGTCTTGATTTTTTCCCCCTTGTCACTG
>NW_017307258.1:633959-635257 GCF_000935625.1 Nanorana parkeri | reverse complement strand
GGTGCGTTCGCGCGCCCCCCCCCCCCCCCTCCCTGGGGATTGCTATGTATTTGCACCCCTTGGAACTTCTATCCCAGATTTATGTGTGGGGTGGATATGCTGCATCTTTCCCCTGGCATTATGTTTAAGTCACCCTGTGTCCATTATAGGTACAAGGTGTAACTCCAGTAGCACTGAAGGGATTAACTCTGGAGTTAGACTCCCATTTAACTTGTTAAAGTCTGTTGTCCATTTGTTTAATTATGTTAATGATGGGATTAAAAAAGCTGACTCTAGGGATAGCTGAATAGGCACTCAGGAGATAGTTAATCCCATCATATTTGTTTTCACTCTCCCTATTCTTTGATTAAGGCACTGTGAAGGGGATGCTTGCTATGCTTCATTGCTTGATTGCACTAGGTTTTAGATCTCCAGAACTGTATAAATACTGTGCTGGTTTTCAATAGAGTCAGTCTTGGTTTCACCCTCTATAAATTAGTTCTACCTGCTTATTAGGGAAGGTTAAGGCTGTCATTACTATCCTCTGGTTCTAGAGTGGAGGAAGCTGGATTATGACGGCAGTACCCCAACAGGGTACTAAGCGGTCCGTCACAGTACTGCCTTACCCTCTTAGCAGCATGCACTATGGATTTTTTTTAGTTGGTTTTTATAATCTCATTTAGTGATGTCATTGTGCAACTCATGCAGTCTTGTCACATATACCTACCACTTAACCCCACTATGTTGGGATGCTAGAACTTACAGTTCTTAGCAAACCACTTTTGTTAGTGAATGTACTGTATCAGGAGCGTCACCAGGCCGAGTGCCCAACTTTTCAGATGGGGTGACATCTCCCTTGTGACAATACTGTACTGTATACACTCTGTGACTTGGGTACACTTATGCATTTGTACCTTGGAGGAATATTAAACAGTGTGAGGACACAATTATGTTGCTAAGAATATTATTACTTTGTTATTTCAGCTCTTCTTCAGTTGCACTTTTTTTTTAGATGGTGCAACCAGAATATGATGAGGTGGGTCAAAACGGAATCCCAAAGCTCCAAAGCTCCCCACTTTATAAGTGAGAAAAACAGTAGGAACTTTTTATAACATAAGACGTTTGCATCCTCACTGCCATCCCTGATCCGAAAATAAGGCTAGATGGCCATCATAATGTAGATGACTTTCTGTGTATAAAACCAATATTTTCCAGTTAATCCAGTGCCACGGAAGCACCCTGTATTGAATATAAAGCAATGGATAATGAACAATAAATATAACATATATATACTGTATATATATATATGTATATATATA
>NW_017307258.1:625893-633935 GCF_000935625.1 Nanorana parkeri | reverse complement strand
TATATATATATATAATGAGCATTGTGGAACAATTAACAACACAGGGACTGATTTTAGCTCTGCTATATGTATTTAAAATGAATATTTAGATCTGTTATATCTGTTATATATATTTAAAATTACATTTTAGATCTTTTAAAAGGCACCTGTGGCAAGAATATGTCCATTAAACTATTTATGTACTCTTAACGAGTACAAGAGTTTTAAAACAAGCCCTCATTCACCTCTCACCTCTCTATATGATTTTAATATGAAGTTATTCATTCTCAAAGATCCTCAATGATTACAACAGAGTCCAGTTTTACTCCCTTTCTAATAGCTTAGAATCCGGTGCTGGCTGTTTACATTGGAGGGCTGGCAGGATGCCAAGATCTGCTCCCCATAGAAAAATGAACAACAAAAAATTAACAACACAGGGACTGATTTCAGTCCCTGTGTTGTTACCGTAATTATTCCACAATGCTCATAGATACTGAGATGAACAAGGGGCTTGTTTTACATGCTTCTACTGGTTGTCAGGATATGTAAAAGCTTTAGGGTGCATAAGGGTGCATAATTACAGGTTCACTTTAATTTCCATTCTGTTTTTTCTTTACATATATTAATATTTTGTATCTGTTTTGTCTATTTGTAATAATCGGAATTCTGAGAAGGAAAATGAAAGATGTGTGTCTTTCAAATAACAATTATGGTCCTATTGTACATAGTTAAGAAGAATTAGCATTTTCCCTAAATGGTACAAACTATATTTTGCTATCTTCCTGATTACCAGCAATATGGCATCCCTTTGCATAACCAAACCTGCTGACTTCTAGTGGCACAAACAGTGGTGGAATGCATTTTGTTCATACATTTATACATTTTAGGCTCATTATGTGTAACCAATCTAGGAAACCTGATTTAACATTATTTATTATTATTATTATTATTATTATTATTATTATTATTATTAGTTAAACACTTTTGTGTATTCTGTGAAGCTGTCAGGTTCTTTACATCCGGGATCAAAGTGTCCGCAAAGAAGCTTTATTATTATTAGTTAAGCCTGTTTTCATTTATTAACTTAGTGAGTAGCTAATCACAATCACTAGATAGGTATAGTGCTATTATTACATTTTCTTAAATGCAATTCTTGAGAAGCATCTAATTGTTCACTGTGGATGTTTATGGGGTTTGGCTGTACACGTCTTAACAATAGCATACCTTTAAGTTAGGCAATGCAAAGGGCTTTGCCAGTAAGAAGGGTGTAGTCCTTACTTCAATACAGAATAAAAACAAGAAGATTGTACATATGTTATGATATAGACCAACACCTGAGTCTAAACTTGTCAGGTGCAGTCATTCTGTCTCAAGCCAGAAAAGCTTCTTTAATCCTATTTTACTTTGTGGGATTAATATTTTCTCACTAGGTAAATGAATAATTCTCTACAGGTGATAGACAAAAATGGAAACAGAAGGTGTAGTGCACATACAAGCATTCTTAGGTACAAGTGCAAAACAATATCTAATTTTAGGAGTTGGACAAAGGGCTGATCATTGTGTAACATTTTAAGGATAGTTTTGGAAACTGTTTAAAACATATTAGAGAATGTTCTGATTTACAAAAATCTGCTCAGTAACTGCTCAGAAACTACTATTACATCCATGTATTCTACCGGTCCTTTAGTTCCAGATTCCATGATCAGCACATAAGGAACATTATATCATAGTTACCTCTTGGCTCCCAACCCTAGTCTTTGCCATCTAGTTATCTTAGTTGGCATCTGAGATAATTGAATGGCAAAAAAAGCTGTGGATTCTAGAAGAGCTAACCCCGATAGTGCTCCTGCCTGAACAACTCTCTTGTTTCTTACAGCAATCTCTGCTACAGGTATGTTCCCCATGCTACTCGTACCTGGCTCCCCAAACATGATACTCTACCAACAGAGTTCTTCCACCGTTGGCCTACAGGTGGATTTTCACCATTGGCATTGCTGAACTTACAGCCCTTGGCTACATCATCACAAGATCAGGAATGAATTATGTGGCAGTGGAGGCAACCTTCAGCAAATCACAGTAAGTGCCTCTTTACCCTTTTGCAGGGTGAGTGACAACCCTCAATGACATGATATTTCTTTCCTGTAATTTTTTAGTTTGTTCAACACGCTCTTCCCCATTAAAGTAACCTGACTGTCAATAAACAGATATTGAATCTAAGGGAGACAAACCTCTCCTTCAAGCGGGCTAATATCTTGCCCACTTTCTTGATCCCTGCAGCAGCTCCTGCAGGGATAGTGAGTTTCCCATACAGCCCCCTCCTAGCTTCCCTCTTATGAGTCATGCTCTCGTGTTGTTTTGCTCCCTCTCGACACAGATTCCTATCAACAGAGTACAAAGTAGATGCACCACTCCTCCACGACTCAGCAGGGTAATGAAACCACGTGCTCATTGATAAAATCGCCCTCACTTGAAATTCACAGATGCTTAAAGCATAAAACAACCTGACCACATAATGCTGAAGCAGTTTACTGTAAATCATACAGCATCACTGCCACGCAGGATCTACCTCTCACTGATGCATTTCACCCAATCATTAATCATAGATTTGAGGGGTCTGTTTGAGGCAAACACATCTACCTGGCATTGTAGCACTATATAAGGACTGCACAGGTGCCAACCCATATGTCGAGCTGCACAAATGCCAACCCAATATGGCCAACCCAATAAACAGTTAAAGCAGACCTAAATCATAATATGAACCTAAACTTTCCCTGCCTATAATGTAAGCTCTTAAAAATACCTCCATAAGGGTTCATGTCGACAGGCGTTCTAGTCAAATTCTGCATTTTCCATTTGAAGGCATGCAACTTGACATGCTACATCCAAAGGAATGCAGTACAATGAAAAGCAGAACAGATGCAGCTTCTAAACTTCCATATGTACTTACTTCATTACCATCAATAAGATTTTGCTGACCTGCATTTGAGGTATGGACAGCAGGACAAGGAGTAGCAAGGGTGCTTGTAACAAGTCCAGATGTGGCAGAAGGTCAGCAGACAGTATGAAGAAAGGAAGAAATGCTGTAGTCCAGACAAGCCAGGACCAGCAACAACCAGCCAGCAGAGGTACCCAAACATCAGACAGAAGGCTAGGTCAGGATACAAGTCAGGATAAGTAACGGGGAGTAAAGATCCAACAGGGTCAGCAAGCTGGGTCTGAGCAAAGGGAAGTCAAAACACAGATCAAGTCATGGGCCACAAAAGCTGTCGACCACTGAGCAACTTTCTTCATTGGTGCCTGTGTTTCAATAGACCTCTGGGTACCACCAAATGCAGTATTTCACGTGCTTGCTAATTCACATTAATGCGCACACCCATTAGCATACAGACATAAGCACTGCTGTAAGCCTACGCTTTCGGCCACACACACATGCAGATCTCCAGGCACGAGCATGTAGTTGACTTTCCTGACACTGGGACTGGCAGCCAAAGGAAATCTGCAGTTACTGATAACATGTATTACTTTCAAAGAAACATTTTACCATTTTAGCCCTTAGTAGTTAAAAAGAAATGTCAGTAATAAATCTTTACAGTGAAGAGGGCTTTACCTGCCTTCAACTTTTGTATTTACTGAACAAGTTGTAACCCCTACTTTTAGGGGCCCGTGGCAGAAACCTGCCTCCTTTAGGAAGTGCACACAGACTAGACATTACACACAATTCAGTTTATTCCAGCAAGGCACTTTCCCACTTTTCAATTGCTGTGAACTAAAATCAGCACTCAGCTACCGGAGGCTGACCTCTAACATTCAGAGCTGCCATGTCTGCATCTCACAATTAAACACTTAAATAGTAAGTAGACATAGATTGATATGATACGTCTATTGGCAATTTTTACCAAAGTTTGAGCCCCCTTTAAAATTGCACATTAAAGATATTTTGATCATGCACTAAAGAGATCTATATCACTCAGTACACTGACTAAATACAGGCTACCCACCTGTAATACATTTAGCTTTTATTTTCTAAGACACTCATCAAAGGCAGGACATGTTTGTCCAAACATATTTTACAATACATTAAATCCTAATCATTTTCATACGAGGCGAACGATGAACTGACATTTCCTGCAGGCCCCATCTTTGGAATTTACACATCTCTGCTTAACTGAAACAAATAGAAAAAAAAAACCTTATTAGTACCTTGTGGTTTCTAATAGAAAATCTCCTTTTTCCTTTCTTTCTGTTTAACTTGTATGACATGTTGCTTTGACTCAACCAGTTCCTCTCGTTCATCCGCTTTTCTTCAAGAAAATAGCTTCAGGGTGGAGCAGAGAGTTCAAGTTGTAGTTCGTTTAAGTTAAACAGGCACGATGAAAAACTTCAGATTGTATTTCACAAAGGACCGTAGTCCCAGAGTAATCTATGACTATGCAACCGCTATAAACCTTTGATTAACCATGTTTTGCACTGATGAAGGAGTGCCTCCTCAGCCTGATTCAGACCCCTCTTCATAATCCGGTATGCTTAAACCTCTCTTCATTATGTGATCATAATTACTTCTATCTAGAGAGTGCATAACCTCGCACCTACATAGAGTGAGTGCCAAGGTTTAAAACTATAATAAGCTGAATTCTCACCTCCTAATCCATTATTTCAATCATTAGACCACAGTTTATTCCTCTAGAGAACATTAACATTTGAAAATGTGTCAAGCCGAGTATGAAATTCATCATAATCCCAGACCACCTGCCAACTAATTAGCATATAGAAATCTGATTTTCCTGCAGCCCGGGATTAATCCAATGTTTGACATGAGTTTATATGTTCAAATTGTTTTCAGGCAGTGGCGTGGGAAGGCCAGAGAAATGTGATGTGAAACCGAAAATAAACTGCAATCAGGACTCGGATGAGGGGATGCCAAATACGTAATAGGATCCTGTTTTCAAAGGGCTTGATGGCTCTCGCAACAAGTAGTGACATATTTCCAACTGAGCGGGGATTTCTGAAGTTAACCTATGCTTACAGAAAAACGATTAAGGTCGTCAACAGTACTTACACAATAGCAGTAGATCACTGGGGTTTCATTGCATTAAACACGTGCATGCATGTATGTATAGGCTGCCTTCAGCACATTATGAAGTGTATATTTAGTGCACTGACTGACTGCAAATTAGTAGTTTTATTTTACAAAATCTAATAATCTAATATGAGGTAGGAGGGCAAAAAGAACACTTTTTCACACTGTTGCCAGTAATGTGATTGTAACTTTGGAGCTGGACAGGTCAGATTTAGTAATAAGCCTTTGTTTGTATGTTGTTCCATCATACAGATAAAGTTTGGGTTCAACGATACCATGGGTTTTGATGTGAATCCTGCATGTTCGATGTTCGCAGACCCGGCCAATTAATGGAGGAATTCACCAGAACAAATTATTTGTAACCATAATGCCACCATTCCAGTGGGAGTCCAAAATGTGGACGTTTGAGGAGGTGCTGCAGAACCCCTTTGCTGCATTTGCTGATGGTCGCAGTATCCCCTCTGATGACCAACGTGTCTCTGATCCTCTGTTCATTTAAAGGAGGAGCAGCGGTGGTGGCAGCTGACTCTGCGCCTCTTTTCAAGTTTTATCAAAGCCCAGCAGCCATGTGTGGCTGCAGGGAGTGCCTGAACTTCATGGCTGCTGATCAGCTCCGGGGCTTATGCAAATGCTTTCAAAAGTAAGGACCCCATGAACTATTGGTTGTGTAGGCTAGACCACTGGGTGGCACTTCTGAAGACCTGAAGCCCATGGCAGTCATGAATGTGTTTAAAATCATGTGCTGCTGCCAACAAAAGCCTTACATCGGTGACAGTGAAAGGGTTAAAAGATTGGTGATTTTTCCATGTTGCCCTTGAAGTTACATTTAATTTGTGGTTGGTGTCCTAAATGCCGCACGAATGCAGCTAAATATTGCAGAAAAAAATTATATTTTTTGTAAAATTAGTCTAAGATATTCTAAAGGATAACTTTACCAGTCCTGCTGAATTATTTAAGGAAGTGAAATACTGAAGCATCCCTACCTTAAATTTTACTTTTACGGCAGTTAGACAATCAATTGAAATCTCTGCTTAATGTGCTGTAGTATTTTCATTGTGGAGTCATTTACAGTGTAATGTAATGAATAGAAAATATTTAATGGGCTATATCATTGATGTCTTTTAACTCCAGCCATAAAGTTATGTATTGATTTCAGTCAGTAATAAGCAGTTTATTTGAGCAATGAGGCACAGAATTTATTTTATACCTTTGATATTAAACCCACCAACATCACCAATGGCATGGCTCGGATATTCTTATCTGGCATACTGTAAGACAGGAGGATATTTATATAAAGGTATAGTATTATTTAATACATTTATTGACAGTGCAAGGACAGGAGTTATCTATAATAACTAATCAGATTTAAGCAATCAACTTTTTTACAGCAACCGGGTTGGTTAAAACTGGTCACTCATTTTTTTGTTATGACTTTGCTTTGCTTAAAGTGGTGCTATGCAATTAAATACTATGGCATCTGTTAATGTGGACATATACTTACTCACATGTTAACTTGCAGCTGTGTTTAGCTTGCTGGGATATATTATGAGTAATAGAAGGGATGAGAAATGTACCATCCTCAGAAACTGTGACCAAAAGCATTGGTCATGTGAATTCTGTTGTAGGTGACAATCATAGTTAAGATTGACTGATCCTTCCCTTTAGCAGAGATCATGGGGTGTATTTATGAACAGTTTACAGACCCATTTGCCCTGCAAAAATGCATGTACATTCGTTCTGTGCGAATAGAGGAAAAATCAAATGTTATTAGCATATTTTCTTACCAGATAGAATGTAATTTCAAGTAAATACCACATTATGGCCACTAGATGGAGCTCATAAGTAGAGGAAATAAATACTTCTTTATTCTCCTCAGCTCCATCTAGTGTTCATAATATGTTATTTACCTGAAATTACATTCAATCTGGAAATAAAAGAGGCCAATTATATCAATTTTTGCATCCATTTTGCATAATCCGTTTATACATACACTTCGAAGTGTCAAAATACCTAGATTGTTGTTAATTTGAATACAGCCAACGTCTTTTTCACTAAGATATTAGACATGTAGATATTAGAGATCTTAAGCAGGACTACTAACATCACTTTCAGGTAACATGTGAGTACGGGTACTTATAAGGTACACTCCAGTCAAACATGATAATGCTGTTTAACTGATTCAGGGTTCCCCATATGCTACTAGGAAGACCACCCTGTAATTTTGTATGTTGGGTCATATGCAAGCCGGTGTTATTAAAAGCTCAGAGTGCAGAAGCTCAGTTGTGCAAAGATAAAAGTGTGAAAAACCAAAGGGATTTACCTAGAGGGACAATCAGCAGCTGAATCCAGGGACAAGCTCAACACAGTAGGAGACCAAGTCTCCTGAGAACATTTATATACCAATAATTCATGTATGACTAACTTATACCGTTAAAAATCTAAATGTTCTGTAGAAGATATACCTTTTGGTTTGTTAATGAGACATCCAATGTCAATTAGCTCTAATGTGATAATAGCATTTCCCATGGAGACTTTAGGCCATCTAAATTTTGAATGACATTTTTTTTTTTTTGCCGCCTGCTGTGCATTTTCTTACTTATTAATGTTTCACATGCCAAGGCAAGCGATTTTAGAGCATTTCACAAAGCCTGCTTTCATGTCAAACAATCTTGCAGGTATTTTTATCTTATCCCCCTGGCGATTTTGTAGGCCCAACAAATCAAGCTAGCAGGTTTTGCAAACATGGAAATGTCAACATATTCACAGACGATCTTGCAGCTTCTCTGTGTCTTTTACAGGAAAGTGGAATAACAAGACGGCAACTTCAAGGCCTCCTGTCAATTCCTTTGCCCAATTATTGCACTTCGGAAGGGTATTTTGCTAGTAGGGCCCTCCAATTAATGCAAGGCCTTTCAAATACGCAAAAATGCTTGACTTACTATACACACATGTTCACTATAGAGTCCGTCATGAAAATGTGGTTCAA